>NW_024043372.1:31726367-31759604 GCF_014851395.1 Micropterus salmoides
TTTTCCTTTTTGACTTTACCATCAAGGGACTTAATCTGAAATATTTAAACAAAATTGTTAAGGGGAAAAAAAAAAAAAGTTAAAGTATAACCTCAATTTGTTACATGAAAGCTCATTGGCAGTCCAGTTGTTGCCAGATATTGTAATTGTGAAGGTTAATCAAAAATGCTAGCTTTTAATTATGGGGGGTGGGAGGTACTTTCCTGTAGTCATTTTTTAATGAGTGGTAGAAGCTAGAGCATCTAAACCATTTATGCATCATAGCCCAGATTGTTGGTCACTCCCATCATACGGTGCTATGCAATAGCTTCGGTCTATGTTATAGACCAGTTGCCCTCAAGATCCACCGTACTTACATACCAGTTGAGTAGACATCAACCCCCCCACCCCCACCCCAACCCCACAAGCACAGCTTTCTGGCTGCTTGAAGCCATCTGAAGAGATTGAGAAGATGAACCAAAAAAAAGTCAACACATGTAGCGATCCATTTTGTTCCTGTGGTTACGAACATCTCCATGTCCTGATTTAAAAAGGACAAATCTAACATAAAAATGCATAACCAAAAATGAATAAGCAATACATTTTGCTCGTTCGAATAGATGAGGGCCATGAACATGAGCACATGATTCAACAGAGTTTATTGTTGCAGCTTAATTCATAAAGAACCCCTAAACCACAGCCTTACATGGACAATCATCCTACACAACCACACATGTATTCTTCCACAAATTTGCATGGTAATTCACCTTCTCCTCCTTCCTCTTCTCCTTGTGCTTGTCCTTGTATTTGTCTGTGCTGCCATCTTTGTGCTTCATCTTTTCCTTCTCCTTGTCTCTGTGTTTTTTGTCCGAGGAGTCCCGGTGATCGCTAGAGGGTTAAAAAATAAAATATTAAATTTAGGAGATTTCAGCATTATTATTTATTACAGAAAACACTGCAGTAATCAAGTGGTATGCTTTGTCCACTTTAAGGAAGCTGTACATTTACGAAGATTCTGGAAGCACACACCATACCTGTTGCCATGCTTGGATTTCTCCCGTTCCTTATCCTTCTTGTGGTCCTTATGTTTGTATTCCTTGTCTTTATACTTGTCTTTATGCTTGTGAGAGTCTGTGAAGAAAACAGTGTCACATTCTTAAGTGAACAAGATATTGACTGAAACAATTAATGACTGCCACTTGTGTACAGAATCATACTGAACCTCATGTAGGAATCAAAGACAAACTAAGTGCACTCCCCTCAACCAGGTGATAATGTGGACAGGCTAAGAAAGGCAATGATCCACATAATATAGGAAGTCCACCCACATAACGTCATGTTTTTACTTAAGTCTAGCTTAAGTAAAAACATGACGTAAAATAGCTACACAACGTCTGGCCATGCACCACAATCTGAATGTCATGCCTTGTGTAGACTGAAAATCTATTACACAGTAGCACAGCACCTCCTACTGTCCGCATCAGCCTCATTGAGACAATACGAAACAAACAGGTTGAAACATGCTAGAGCACAAAGTAGACTTTCACCCTCTTTAAATATGACAGACACAGCTGAAGAGAGAGAGAAAAAGACTAAGTGTAGGAAAGAGCAATAACCCAAATTTAAAAGACGACACCTAAATCATTACAACAACCAAATCACATCTGTGTGATAAAGTGAGCCCATGGCTATAGACCTGGTCTTAAGCATAGCCGACAGTCCTAGTAACAAGCTGCATGTATTCCCCTGCCAGTGTAAAACACACAACTCTCATATTCACACTGAAAAGGTTCGACTTACTGATTCAGGCTCAAACAATCGCTAAACCCACAACAGGACTTGGAGCTTTACTTTGGTTGTTCCATCACTGTAAACTAGTCGTCTTTGTTCAGCCATGATGACAATTTGATTTGTATTGTCCTCTCACATCTAAGCCGAATCACTGTGCGATACATTTAAATGACCCTGCCCTTTTCCACTCCATTAAGTTACTGAAGACTCAACTCAGTTAACAGCCTGTTATGTTATTGACTAGTGAACAAGTTGTGCTAAACAGTCCAAAATGTTTGCATATAGTAAAGTATGTGCTAGTTAATGGTTGAGTGTGATGACAAATGCCAATCTTGCTTGTTAATCTTATGGAGTCAGACTGTTCAGTCCAGTCTGAAGGAAATGCCACTGGAAGTGAAGCCAAGGCCCTTTATGTCCAACAGTAAATGTTATCCCATTGCTGAAGAACGGAAACCAAATAAGTAGCCTGGTATAGTTGTCTAGATAATCTTTAACAATATGGATGCACAGGAAGTCAAACTCAGATAATCAACAACAATCATCATCATCAATCTTCCATGCGTGGATACGGAGAGAAGGCTGAACAATTTGTCTGAAATCTGGCATATTTAAGATTTTGTACTAGGTAGTCAAGTGTTTACAGTGTATATCATAGTAACTGTAGTAATTTTCGAGGTATGGATTATTGTCACTGTGTTATATGCTTGATATAGGTTTCTAGAGCTTAAACAGACAAATGATAACTCTGTACTGTCTACTTTTAAGATATTGTCCAGACCCTCTAATATCTAATACCTCGTTTAACTTACAATGTGACAATGAATTAAAGTTAATGACTTGTGTTGACTGTTGAAATGTGGATCCAACTTAAACGGTCCACTTTCTCCTAGCATGTTGAAATGTCAAGTCCCTGTAGCTATAATAAAAAAATAACTTTAGCTATGAAAAGGCGTTTAAGACCGCGTATAATAAAATCTCTTCTTTGTCACCACATGGGATCTTTATGAAGCACTATGCTTTCGCATTTCTCCACCACACAGCCATCTGCACTTCACAGCCTGGGTTCAGCTTGCAGTACAGTCAGGCCGCTACACCGAAAAAGAAAATGGCGCAGAGACTAAGTCCTCAACCCCCAAACCCTCACTTTCAGATGGGAAATGTGGTATTAAATGCGAACCGAAGAGAATTTTTAATACGATAAACTGATAAAACACCTCAAGGTGTGTGCCAGTAATGATTCGAATCGAGAAAATAGTTGGCAGAACAGCTTTTATTAGACCTCCCTTTTGAACAATAGGCGCTTGTGAGTGAGACAGAGGACTTAGTCTCTGGACGCCATTTCTGTCCTCTACTGAGAACTAACGTAACGTTACATTTGAGCAGTGAAGACATGTCAGAGTTAGAGGAAAATCCTCCTATAAACTTGTTAGCTTCATGTCAAACTTACCATTGAAACGGGAGCCACAGTCAATCTGAAAAATGAAAAACAGATGAATGTTAAATTTCGCAGTAGCTAACTAGCCGGCTAACTAACTTTGAACTTGCTGGATGGCACAGCGACAGTTTGTTAGCTACCCAGCTAGCTAGGCTAGCTTGCTACGCTGGTAATATGCCTTGGCGACTGATACCGAAGCCGCTACGGCTAACGTTGGCTACAGCTAACGCCAAATTAAATGTAGCGTTACCCCACTTTGTCTTGGAGTTCGTGCTTAGCTAATCAACCCTGAAAGCTAACTAGACATCGCCCTTGCCGTAATAGTACATATACAAATGTAATGAAACGTGTCAGGGGGATGTTAGCAACAAAATGAGTTGAGTTACTGAGTTGGGTTACAAACAGACTCGGCTAACGCGCGCTAGCGGGCACTATTCAGTTAGCCAAGTTACCTTGTCACACCAAGCAAATAAAACGTTAGCAAAAAATGTACCCGTTAACCACCAGTGATGACATGACTAGATAAATTTAATATTACCTGGCCCTCGCTGTTGGAATGGTCCCCACTCATTTCCTACGCGTCTTTGATTAGAAAACCAAAACTGACAAACGTGTAGGGTTACCACACACCGGCTAGGAGATGCAGGCAGAATGAAAAAGACACCGTTGTGTAAGAGATGTTCAAGTCCCAGTTGTACACTAATACGCATGCGCCATAATTTAAATGGAAGCGAGCAGTGTAGCTCCTCCTCTTCACAAAACGTGTTGCTCCGTAGGCCCAAGATTTTTATATACAGTCTATGCATGATGAGACACACCGTTCAGTGGGAGGTACACGTTGCTCCAGGATCATTGCAATACTTGTTTATCCGTTTATTTGTATTCACTTAATCTAATAAGTGACTGAGAGCAAAAGGAGAAGCTCGTATATTATTAATAATAATCAGATTTTTTATCATGTCTGTGGAGGTCTGTCCTTTGAGATACAGGCCTATGCTCTTGTGACCTTACCGTTATATCATTTAGTGAATATGCATATCAAGTAATTCGACTGTCTAATGGCATTGCCGAAACAAATAACGGAAATTGACATACATGTTAGTTGAGTGAGCTTAGTCAGCCTTCAAGACCTTGGAGTGCTGTTGTGCTTTTAATTATTTCAAAATTGGTGTAGGCCAGAATTTGTGGTTCGTAAGAGACAGGAGCCCATCCAGCCTATCATGAAACAACTCAAAGGCTCAGCCTTAAGTTGATAAGAAAATTCAAAGTAGAATGTATGGTTCAGAATAACCACCTGAAATGTCCTAAAAAGTAGGTTTCTGTCTTATGCCAGCTGGCCTTGGTGATTCTTTCTATATCAATAAAAATGTGTAGTCTTTCAAGGGGATTCCCAAGATGGTTGACAGGTGACCACTGAACAACTTAAAATCAAATCTGAAACACAGGAAAGAATCTAATAACATTTTTATATGATTCTTGTTATAGACTATTATTGAACACATTAATATTTCTGAATGTTTTTCCATCAACATATTTTCCTCAGAGGTTATGAGTATAATGTACATACTGGTTGATGGGCATGCATACATACATACATACATACATACATACATACATACATACAGGTAATGAGAAAAAAAAAAAAAAAGTATTTCTCAGTTAGGGATGCAAACAACTTGATGGTGGATCTGATTGAATAATGCTCAAGGCAAACTCATTTTGTCCACAAGAGGGTATCGCAATCCAAAATATTACCTATTAAGATTAACCTGTTCTCACAGAACACTAAAGCACTACTGTTGACTCAGATATAGTTCAAACTTTATCTTAAAAAAGGAGTTTAGATGTAGCTGATTAAACAGATCAAAATGCATTATTCCACAATGTAAAAAAAAAAAAAGGCTGCTAAGAAACATGATAGATGGTGGTGTACCGTAAGGAGGTTTCGTGTGATTAAAACTAAAAGAAATATTGTGCCACATCTAAGCTATAATTGCATTTGCCTGATTGTAGTAAAATACAGTTCTTTTTATTGTATAGTACTATATTATAGATCTAGCAATGTACAACTGACAATCCAGTTAAAATTTTCACCACCACACAAACATGTCACCAAGTGCTTCAGTGGACTTCATGTGTATGTTGCCTGGTAAATTAAATTAAAGACAGGAAAACAAGTGACAGGCAACAATTTCTTTTAAAACTCTTAGTATAAATAATCAGTGTAATAACAGCAAGACATTCAAGAGATAAAGACATTTCTGAACTACAATATTCTTTTGCTCTTCAACAATACTTTAAAACATCCATTTCAGTTCCTGCTGTTTAGATGTCACAAACACAAAATCTTGCTGATTAAGCAGAGATGCAAGGTTACTAAGGCACTGTTATGGGAACATTGTCTCCTCGCCCTCACATGCGTTTAAGACTCCTGATGGTTTGGCTCTGAAAGTGGCGTGGCTGGGTTCTGGTATAAAAACATGTAGGAGTCACACAGCAGCCTGCGCACTAGTTCAGGAGCCTGGGAGGGGTTAGCCCGAGCCAGCTCCTCCTCTGGCTGGGACAGGAAGTCACCCAGCTCCGGGCAAGCTCTGATCTCGGGAATGTTGTAGCCACGTTGATCACCACCTGTAAGGAAGGGTGGCCCTAAAGATTAGACATCAGCTCAAGAAGAGATAAAGACCAGTCATAGACGTCAGAGTGTGGCTTTATCTAATACTGTCGAGGCTTCACAGTTAACACAAACATCAGTAAGATTGTTTGATAATGCTATAATGCCATTTAGACTTCTTACTCAAGCCAAGAAACAACCTATCGATTCAAATAAATAAGACAAGCTGAAATCTTTCTTACCACATCTGTCAGCCATGCTGTCAAAGAAGAGCCAGGAGTGAGGATTAAGGCCATATTTGACAAAGGACACATAGTGGCTGGTTTGAATGCAGAGCACAGCAAACAGCTGCATCGTGTGCCTGGGCACAGGATTATCAGAGGATACTTCTGCTGGTACTGCTAGAGGTTTGGGGGAGTGACCCTGCCGCGAAGAATGAGTGTGCACCTTAAAGTTAAAAAAAATAATAAAATAACAATAAAAAAAAATTGTTTTACACTTTAGGTTTAGTCCGCGGGATATTTGACATCTAAAATGGCCATCTGGCTCACCTGTGTGTTGCAGACAGTGCAGTACTGTTTGATTCTCCCTGGCTGCAGTTTGCGATCTGTTAGACACTGAAGACACTCGTATTCTGCCAAACGCCCACAGACGAAGCATTCCCTTGGAGCTGAAAAATAGGTGAGCCGTAAATATCTTTAAGCTCTGCAAAAACAGTGTATTAAAAACAAGTATTCCAATAACAACCAATAGGATTTAAATCAGTGCCGATTATGCCTGTTCCTCACAGTTGTAAAGGAGATCTGTGATGTCTAGCTCAGTGGAGGGAATGATGTGAGAAAACATCTTATACTTGTTCCCAAACCTTGGCATCTGAACCATGAGACAGGACGGCATCTGAGGGGAAAACAGGAGAAGCAACAGTGGGATTACATCATTGAACCGAGGAACACTTGGAAAAAAACCCACTAGGGCCTTTTTCCCCCCCCTTTTAAGAGGAGCACACGCTCACCTCTTCAAACTTGAGGTCACTCGACAGACAGGATGTGTCCAGCAGCTGTTGCACGGTGGGCATCTGTCCCATTTGTTCTTTTTCCAGAAAGATCTGGAAGGTGTAGGCGCCCTGAGATGTTTCTTGTCCCGATCTAAAAAGGAAAAAAACAAACAAAAAAAACACAGAATTTCCTTAACTCAAATTCACACAGCCAAATAGGACAGGATGTTTAATAATGGGTGGCTCAGCGTCTTACCTGAGCTTGAGCAGCGGCTCCACGCAAAGCACCTTCTGAAAGAGGAGCGTGATGAACTCCTCTGGGTCTGCAATGAAGCAAAGCAAATGAAAACATAACTGTAAACTGGGATTCAGTATATTAATGTTGCAATGACTAAAATATCTGTTGAAATATATTTTAAACAAAGTATGTTTCAATGTATGGGTGTGCACCTTTTTCCTCTGTTCGGAAGGTGTCGCAGCCGAGCTGTTCACGGAAATTCATCACACTCTGAGCAGGCACAAAGCCTCGTCTGCAATAAATACATTAGCTATCAGTAAGCAAACAAGAACTCATACACTGCATTCACCAGAACAATCAAATGTTCAAATAATGTTCTTGATGATAATACAAAGCAGTAGTAAAACAGTCTTGAAGACCGACTTTATACCTGCGTAAACAGTTGACTATTTTTCTAAGACTGCAGGTTATGGGTTTCTCTGTGTCAGCAGGCTTCTGGCAGATATGCTCCAGGGTCACAGATGAGCTGAACAAACTGAAGAGAGACAATCACATTGTTTTATCAACTGAACACTTATCTGAATACAGTTCACTGTGCTCATTTAGTTGTACATGAACTTCCCCAAATAAAATTACTTTAGATAGATAATGTGAGATTAAAGTCAATCGGAGTTGAGTTTTCAGCGGCACTTGAGGAACACATGCCCTGAAGGGACGGGTTTTACCTGAAGAGTGTGGCATCAAGGTAACAGGAGTTGAAGTGACCCTGAATCCCTTTCATTTTTCCCACTAACAAAGACGAGGCCTCTGATTCAGGGATAGGTGGCGTATCTTTGTCTGAGTCCTCAAATGGAGAAACTGAAAACAGCAAGCAAACATCCAAACACAGACATTGCTGTTAAATGATATTAACACATTTCACCTGTAGCATTAGATTTGAGAACCTTTGTATTCTGCAACAGCTTAAATCACACAGGCATTTAAGGATAATGATTAATCTGCTTTTCTAAAGCAGGAAGTTCACAGGACTGTCAGGCATGTTCCTCTGTGTCATAAACCGTGTATTGTTTGAGGTGTCATTGCAAACTTCTCTTCACTAGAACCAGAAGCAGAAGGGTGTGAAAATGAAGTCAGTTAAACTAATTAGAAAGCATGATTTGTGCAAATTTTTTGGCCACTTGTACAAAATCCAAGTGTGACACTTCAACAGGATGCAAAGTTCCTAAAAACTGATGCAGTGAAGTTGTGTTGAATGAAGGAGTTAAGAGTGTCTTCAGGCAAAGACTTATACCCCCAAGGTGTTCACTGAACGACAAAGGAGATAATTCCTGCTGGTGGCAAACTCATCCTCCTTTGTTGGAAATTTACATGTTGTGTAACTTCTGACATATTGCAATACAACCCCCCCCAAAAAAAGTTCAGATGTTGCAAAATATCCTGTATCAATTCAATTTTGTGCAGTGTACTGCTCAGTCCACCACAGTTCAGAAAAGATCATTCTAAAGTTAAGCTAAATGCTTACTTTTATTTTGTACAAGAAAAATTAACACTGGTAAAAACGTAAGTTACAATTTTACATGACTGAAAAAAAACACTTTGAGCATTCATTTTTATAAAATGTGTGTAAATTTGAATTGCTTGTGCATGCGCATCCCACCAAACTAGGAGAATTGTCTAACCTGGACCCGCTTCAGTGGGTTGGTGGGTCTCACTTCCTGTAGAGGAGCAGAAGAACCTGCTATCGGGGCTGCACTTTGTGACAGGAACAAACAACCCCCTGTTCCCTTTGCAGGTGAAATACCTCTGGCTTCCGTACTTCCCATCAGAGCAGCCGTTCACATCATAGTCCTGAAACAATGAAAACCAAATCAGATATGGAGGTGTTTTGGATACCTAAAGCAGACACAAAACTTAACTGTACAAAAGATTAGTCACTCACCAATTCAATCCCAGCCCATTCATCTGTCTTCCCTCCAGGGACCCCCAACCACCGGACGACTCCATACACTGTGATCCCTGTGTTGGACACCACCTCCACCATGGATCCCACCTCAAAAGATGCATGAGACGTGCTCGAACTTTGGCTCTGAATGACACTCTGCTCTGTATGGTTCTCTCTCACTTGTCGTGCACGAGATCCTACATTTGGCATGGAGTTGATGCGAGTCACCGCTTTTCTGTTCAGACCTGCGGAGAAGTGTGGAGGGTGCGTGAGGACGGGGAGGTTGGTGTTTAGAAAGTCATGTGACATTTTTTGAGGGTTGTCACATGCATCAGATCAGATTGCAGGTGGCAACATGGCACAGGTGTACACATGAGGTATGTGACAGCTCAGAGAGCACAATGTGCAAAAATCACCATACCATAATATTTTACATTCCAGAGAAACGGGACCAGTTTTTCCAGTTATGTACTAGGACTGCTTCTTCAGCGCCCCCTCTGTAGTCACAAGTGTTTTCTCAGAACTATTATTTGGAGGTCGGAAGGGAGGGGGGTTGGAGATTATGTTTTGAACCCCCTCCACCAAAAAAAAAAAAAAAAAGGATTCTCAGTTGGATTTTTTTTTAAAGTGATTTAGTTTTCATAAACCTGGGACACCGCCACCAAGTACCTTGTGGTTCAGAAATGTCACACGCTGACTTTGAAAGAGGCAGGTGAGCTGTGACTTTGACCTGTTTACTTACTCCCACATTGGCTGTCTTTCCAGTGCAGTCCGAGGGGAACGGAGTAAGATGGGACCACCTGGACGATGTCAGCAGCACTGAACAGGGGCAGAGGAGCAGGTTTCTTGGATGACAAATTGTCATCAATGTCCTACAAGAGAAGACAAAGAAAAACATGTAACTCTATCATGTACTGTAACACAGATAAAAGCTCTTGTGCGTGTGTACATTTTGCCAAGTCACGTATCTCTGTGGCAATCTTTTGACCGATACTGTAAATACACAAAGATCACAGGAGGTGATATGATCACCCTTGTCTGATTTTTTCAGGTTCTATTAGGGTGCATGTGTAATTATTATATAAAAACCTGATAATTGCGCTATGCCACTACTATCTTGTTCTTTACCCTCACCCCCCCCACCCACACACACACACACTTTGATACTGCAAGAGCCATACAAACAACTCTACCCACCACAAATTCCACCTCAAAGCCAAGCATGTGCAAGTCGTCTTTGTTCTCCTTCCTCCCAATTAGCATCATATTCTTCACCAGCCCGGGCAGGTGTCCCTTCTTGTGCTTGACCACCACCAGGTCATCCTGAGACAGCTCACAGATGGCTGAGAACAGCTGCGGGTTACACAGCAGCTCAAGGCGTTTGCTTGCGGGGGAAACGAAGAGCAATAGCTGGGCTTGGTGGCGGGTCAGAGGGTACGTGTCCTCCCTCCTCACGATGCCTCCGGTCTTGGGGCTCCCTGCGTTGCTGCAGCCAGAGTACAGCAGCCCCATCAGCTCTCCGCCCTGCGTCTCTGCCTCCACACGGCCGACGCATCCTCGGCAGAAGCCTTTCCTCGCCTTCCCGCGTATCACGATGAAGAACTTCTCCTTTCCCACAGTTTTGGGCTCCATTGAAACCCTTTGTAAACCTTCACCAGTATAGTCTGTTAAATCGTTTTGAAACAGGTACTGTGCTTATAGAAGCAGTTAACCTGTGGAAATACAACAGGAGCACATTATTACATTGCGGACTAACAATAGCTCCTCGCGAAGGTTGCTTAATGACAAAGTTGGGAGAAAAGAAATTACACAGGAATTTCGAATAAAAACCAGATTTCCTGTTTAACAGTAGGCTATTCACCATGCCTCACATATATTGCCCACAATTGGCAAAACTGGAGCAACTTTAAGAATGCAGCCAAAAGAATGTGTGTTGTAAAACATAGTTTCCCTTAAGTCCCTGCAAGATATAGTTTCAATATGGAAACTCCCCGTTTAAATAAACACCTGCTCTGCAGCAGTACTCTTAACACATTTATAATCATTAACATTCATTAGAGTTGAAACAACAGATACTGCATTACTTACTGTTTTTATTCGTCAAGAGCAATAAGCCAGCTCCGCAACCAAACTCCACCGTTTCCACACGTATTAATTGCGCACAAAAGCATGGGATTCCCGCAGCTACAGATTTCTTCCTCTTGAATTCTACTGAATAGGTGAGGTAACCTGCAATCATTTAAATGCTGACCTGCCATGTGACCGACAACGCCCACAAAGTAGCCCAATCTCTCCGCCCTAAAACTGTCCTCCCAGCGAGATTTCCGCATCCACACATAACTGTAAATTTGATAAGAAAAAAGGGAGGCAATTGTTGGCTGTATCACTCAGCTGCAAGTGGAGAGCTAATTTGACATGCAACACCTGAACACCGATAAGACCACTGCACAGTTTAAGAGTAAACTCACGCTAAACTTTAAATTAGGGTCTAGATTAAATTCATTCTTTTTCTTTAACACAGCTCAACATATTCCAAATATCCTCCCTGTGGATTTGTTTAGGAGAATGCATGTAGGTCTCTGCATCAATATTCGGTGTGTATTTACATATCCATATTTGCCTCTAAATCGGTCTGCCTTTTACATTATTGCAGAATATGTAGTGACATGTTAGTATCCATCTCATGACCTTTGACTCGTCTTCTTTTCATAAACTGCTCTGTGTCATTAGAGGTGACATTAAGCCGATCCTCAGCCTAAAAACTCCTGCGGAGCTTAAATTTCTCAGAATATGGTTTGGTGAACACAACCAGTCTGTTTTCTGCTATTTGAGGCTTCACTGTAATCTTTTAAAAAATTACACGCGATGTCTCCATATCCTGATGATCATTTATCCCTGTAATATTACTCACCAGTGGCTGCAAAGAAACTGTATTAACGCATATTTAGCAGAAAGTAGCCAAGGCCTAGAGTGCAACGATTTGAGTGACATGTTTGTCTGCATGCAGTCTTAACACATGTGACAAGTCATACCCTGTGACGCAGTTGGCCTGAATGTCTGGCTTGAGTATCCTGACTGCACATCGGCTTTACATAACAGCCCTTATTTTCTTCAGCATGCATATGAACAGTGGCCATGCATTCTCAACTAGCATGAAACGTTTGTTCTCTCTCCTTTATTAAAAAGACAAAACAAAAAACAACCACATGACAATATATCAGATCGGAGCTCTATTGTTCATTTAATCCGTTTTAAAGACACTTCATATGAATAAACACGTTTGCCATCTTTACTAGAAGGTACTTGTTGCAGGACTGCCCTCTGTTGGCTGGTGACCACAATAACATGAGCTGCTGGAGAACAACAATCCTAAACATAACTTCATACAGAGCAACAACAGCTCATCCAGATACGACTTTATAATATGCCTTGAAAGATATTTATGGAAAAAATTCACGAGAACAATAAAACTATCATAAACTTATCAGATTATTCTGGTACTGTTAAGGCCGTGATGTCATCTTTGTTCCTCAGGATCCCGTGGACAACAGAGTTTGTCTTCACTCTTTGAACTACGTGGCCCTTTTCTTGCAAAAACTGCACACTCTCTTCTGGAAACTCAGCTGACGAGGGAGAATTCAGAAAGCAGGAAATGGCCAATATGAAAGAAAATGACTAATTTAATAGCAATAAATGCAGAGGTCAGCCACTGAATACTGTTTTATACGTACGGTCAACAAGAAGCCTGTTGGGCTGCAGTTGGGGATAGAGTCTTCTCAGGGGGAGGCTGCCATTTTTCTCTTTATGTAAGGACAGCGCAGTGATCAACACCTACGGTAAGACACACAAAACATCTAAATTGTAAATGATTTTGCATTAAAAAAAAAACCCATCTTCCACTGAATCAGAATCTAAATCTTCATAATGTGAAGTGATCAAACCTGGGTGATCACACCCAAACTCTGTTGTCCATCTGAGCTGCCTAGTGCCATGTGGATCCCACATTTGTGCCACGCTGGCACCACTATTGTGGGCATTAGAGATGATAAAGGCCTCTTTCCTGGCTGGACTCGGTTTCTCTATGGCACAAAGGGCAAGCAGTGAGCCATGTTTAAAAGAAATACTTTGTACCTTGTGTGAGGTTTCTAATGGTATTGCACCTGGTTGGTTTCGAGTTGCCCTCTGGTTTTGTTTGGCCAGGAGAAGTCAAGGATGAGGCTGTTGAGAATAACACCGGACCGAGTTATGATTCTGCTACCAAATGGCCTGCTCAAGGAACTGTGAGATCATAAAGACAAGAGATGAGATAAAATAATGTCAGCATGCCCTGCAGCACATACCATACATATCTTCCTGGTGTGATTATTTATTTCAGACTGCAGGCAGTTACATCATCACCTTGCAACTGATACCACAAGGTCATCTGGTCCCATGACTACTACTTGGCCAGCCATCACGTCTGTCTGTAGGGAGTGGACAACCGAGTAGGACTCGGGTAGAGACGTATGGGAGTAATTGATCCTCTGGCGAAGCACTTCAGCGTGGCTCTTGCTATTTTAGCGAGAGCAGTGAGAAAATAAACAGGACGTTAACTGAAATGCCTGATGTACTGATTAGTTAGTTTGGTGTTGTGCAGTAGAGATGGCAGTCTACTATGAACATGAAAATATGATTTATGATCTCAGTTATCTGTCATGAAGTAGAGATGAAACGCCAAGTTGCTTAATTGAGTAGTTGATGGTCAGAAAACTAATTTTGATCAATCAATTCATCATTTCAGTTGTGTTTTAAGAAACAAAGTATTCTCCAAGGCTCCAATGTGAGGATTTGATGCTCATCCCTGTCATATATAAAAAGGAAACATCATTTGGTTTTAGACTGTTGGTCAGATAAAACATGACATTTGGAGGTAGTCTGATTAATCAATAATGAAAATAATCTTAATCACAAGCGGGATTCTTCAGTGTAGTTTACCTCAGCATGTCAGAGAGCAGCTCACTCACTGAAGAGTTATATTTAGGGTCACCCAAACCACTGGCCATAGCCAGTGCTGCTTTCAGCGCCTTAATAAGGAGAAATGAATCCATTTTATGCAACTACCATTTCAACCAGACCATATTACAATAAGACCATATTTAGGCTTTGCAATCCAGTACCTCAGCAATCCAGTGGTATGTTTGATTATCTGTGTTATTGTTCTCGCTGAGATGGAAGCCTGCCAAAAGGTTGAGCGCTGATATCAATGCTGCACCAGCCGATGGGGGAGGAGGAACTTGAATAATAAATTCTAAGACAAGAGTAACACTATATAGATGAAGGTATCAAGAATACATACGCATTGATTTGGTCTATTGTTAAGTTTAGTTTTTACCATTGTACAAGCCTTCCACCGGCTGCTCCACTTGTACGCTGTAGTTACTGATGTCGTCTGCGCTTAGGACCCCACCATTAGCCCACACCTTTGTATGAAAGCAGAGGAAAGGCTGTTACATCGTTGCTAAACCCAGACAAAAAGCAACTTTCACCCGATAATTAAAAAAGCCTACTCCATTTAATGTGTGAATGCCATTAACCTCATCCTCCATCTCTTGTGAGACGTTCCCATCGTAGAAGTTCAACAGACCAGCCTCTAGGACGAGAGCCAGACTGGGCATCCTAAGAAATGAACCAGGAAGCAGAGCCTGGCCATCTGGGAAGAACGTGTCCCGAAAACGTTGCGATAGCTGCTCACCCTTCACCTTTGATATAGCCTCAGCTGTGGCATTAGAATAATGAGTCACATCGTGGTATTTCACCCTCTGGTGACATCATCATGTTATATTGTGAGTGGCTGAATGAGAAAAGCTAAAGAGGGATGGTTTGACTCACCAAGAGTGAAAGACACATTGAAACCTTCTTTGGCAACAGCAGTGGCTCGAGCAACCACATCCTCCCATGGTAGACTGATGGACAGAATTTGTGGTAAGAGGTGTTAAAAGGTAGAAAATAAAGACTAAACACCAGATGAATTGCACTTCAAAAAACTCTTACCTCCCATACAGGCTGTGAGCATGGTGTAACCCTCTGAACATACCTGGCACTCCCACATGAAGACCTGCCTGATCAAGATTATACATGCTAAATGTTGGTAAAAATGATTCATGATAGCCACCTTCCCACATTTATATTACCTTTACTTCTGAAACATTTTGCAGCATCTCCTCTTTGAGTGTTTTAGGTGCACTTCCCAGAAAATGTATCACCCTGGTTTCATTCCTATGGATGTCATGGACCAGCATCACCCCACCTCTACAGGAAGAGGAACAAGCAAAGGAGGAATTTGTGATCAGACACATCTATGAATATTTTACAGTAAGCATGTCAACATGAAATCAGTCACATACCCACCAATACCGGACACATGTGGATGCACAACACCCAAACACAGGGCGGCCGTGATGGCTGCATCCACACTGGATCCATGATCCTGAAGGACTCTCTGGCCGAGTGCAGTGCAGCGCTCGTGATCCGACACCAACACACCTTTTACAAACACCTGAGAAGTAACTGTAATGAGCATAAATAATGCACTTGTGGTAATCCTTGCATATGTTACATAGCATGACATACCAAACTTTCCCCCAGGTAAATATGCAGGATCAGAGCAATGGTCACTCCAACGGCGAAAGTGATAGGTACAGCATATACAGGTATAGGAGTGTCCTGACTGGAACAGTCCTTGTATGTCTCTTTGAGGTTGGACAGGTTTTCGTCCAACACATTTGAGCTACCAGAGGGCAGCGGTTTCAGAGGGACCTCCTTTGGGAGATCTGTGGCAGCAGCAAGGAAACCGAATTTAAACTTTTACCACAGTGTAAATGTTTTAGTTTTGCAAGCCACTGAAGAGTTTTCAGCCCAGGCAATCAAGATTCTGCCTGTTTTCTAACTTTACATCTAACCAGGTGATTTACAACCAAAGTGTTGCAAATTAGCATCATGGCAGGATTAAATCAGGACAGAAATACAGCAGCATCTTGTTTGCTGAGCGCTAGGATTCTAAGCCATTAATGCTAAATCTTGTTTCCTCTCACCGGGGTATTTATTCAAGTCACAGCTGGAGTCACTTGGTGACGAGCCATCAGTCAATTCAGATGAACGAGCAAAGCTTTTGTAACTGAATGTTAACTGCTGGATAAGTTTAGTTTCAGGAGAAACATCCATCCTCACTGTATTCACTCAATGACTAAGTTGTTTCAAGACCACAGTAGGCCTCCTTATTGGGAAAGTCCATAAACTGCACCCTTCCCTCAGCTTAAGCAATCAAAAACAGCAGGCGCAATTACCTCCCAACCAATGACATCTCAACATTTGTATCCGTCAAACTGTGAGGAGTTCAATGTCATTTGGACATTTTAATTTGACTAATAAATATAAAGCACAAGTTGCAATATTTTTTTATTGCCATTAAAAAAGGTTTTAAACCGAGTACATAGAGGTAAATGCATGTCGATACACAAATTACATCACTTTGTCCAAAGTGTTAGAGGATACATTTTGCACAGGCTGCACCACATGCACACACAAACAAGAAAACATGGTGAACATGAGGTGAACATCTTCATACCAAACTCATATACAGTACGAGTTACAGTGTAGCTGCCTATTGCCAGGTAACAGCTGTCAAGTGTTATAATTGGTTACACCAAAATTAGATGTATAGCTTAAATCTCCACGAGACAAAAATGTGTGTATATGTGCGTATTAGAGTATGTGTTTAATAAGTGTGATGCATGTAAGATTATTTCCTGGTTAACATTCGCAGTTGTACAGCCAGAGCCTCAGTGGCTGAGGTTGCGATGTCCTGGCTGTTGGAGGTGGAAGGAATGATGTTGGACTCCTTGGCGAACGCGGTTCTGGCGTTCAATGGCGTTGCGAGACGTGTGGTGTCGGTCCGTCCAGGCCTTAGCCTTCTGGATGCAGGTTAACTGTGTCACTTCCGCTGAAGCTTTAGGATGAGAAACAGAGCCTGTGATGGCTCGACTGGTGGTGCTGGGGCTGCTGCTCTGAACTGCAGGCTCTGGCTCGAACACACTGGAGAGAAACACAAGAAAGTAAGTGAATCTAACAACCTTAAGTCAGTATTCATCAATATAGGTTTATGTGAAGTTACATGGGATTGGAATAAAGTTGTGCGTTCATTTCCCACATTCAAATTTAGTATGGTAATGATGTTGAAATTCTACAACATCCCTCACCTTATGTCAGTTTCCATGTTTGCAACTGTGTCCCCATGAAGAGAAGAGTTTGATGGTTGGGTGTCAATCAGCTCTGCACCCTGGTTCTCTGCTGAACCCGCCTCTGCGGACACAAAATGGAGTTTTGTCATATAATTGGGCAATTATTCAAATAAAACATTCTTATGATATTAGGCTGCACAACAGCTAAACATGATGTATATTAAGCATTACCTTTTTAAAGATGATCATTATTTGTGTTTGTTTAATTTTTTGGCTTAACTGGCTTAAAGGCAGGTCCTCCATCATGAGTCTATCATGACTTCACATTTAATTTGCCCGTGCAGTTCGGTGTACACTTGATTACATGGCATGATTTTCCATACAATGCCAGATTATGATTTATGAATAATTTTAAAACAAAGCAAACTGCCAGTGACCTACCTAGTCAAAAAGAATCTCTACTCATCAACATGGCCAGCAGTGGCAGATTAAAGTTGAAATGATAAAAACACCAGAAAGATCAAGAAAATATGCCAGATTTTATAACACTGTATATATGTTGATTAGAGATATCTAAAGGACATGCTCCATGACTGACCTTGATGACCGACAACAAGCCACCCTTCTTCCACAGCTTCTACAGACTTGACATCTTCAGGGGTCTCCTCTTCGCCCCCAAAAATCAGACGGCTGATCGCCTTGAACATTACAAAACTTCTCTTTGTCTTCTCTTGAGGTGTTTGTCTTTGTTGCTCCTGACTTCCTTCCCTTCTTTGTTGAGCAGAACGCTAGGGTGTTGTGAGAGTCTTTACCTGCTAAAGACAAGAAAAATGCATACAGCATCACTGCCACCTTCAGTAATGCTAATTAAAAAACCCTCTTTAACTGTTAACTGGGTGATGCCAGTAGACCCTTCCTGCATTATTATTTTTCAAAATTCAAGAAATATGGGTCAGCTGACAAGAATGTCCAATGAGATTTCTTTTAATACAGTGATTTGAATAACGTTGCCCACTCCCCTAGAATTTCATTGTTAGGGTCCATCTGTCTGTCTCTAGACACATGGGGGAGGGGCTCCTTTTATCAAACATCTTGTCAGCGCAAAGCCTGGTCTGCACCTTTCAGTGAACAGAGATGGCTCTATGATAAACCACTGTATTTAATCAATTATTGACAGTGAACTGTTTCCTGCAGTGCACACTACCGGTGTTATGATGCCGTTTTGTTTTCAGTCACTGTGTGAGGTACACGTCACAGAAGTAGCAATGAGAGAAAGAATATGTTTAAAAATACCACTACAGCAACATGGATCAACTTTTCACAGACTGTATCCAGTTTGTATGTATTTTATACATGGTTTCAAGGCTTTGGGTCATTCCTCGCTGGTTTGCAGTAATGTCTCGCTAACGTTACGACAGCCAGTAATACACATCAAATCCAATTTTGGGAAAATAATCGAACAAAATTTGTCGCTAATGACCACAACTATAATATAATAATGGTGGCCTGATTATTTTCTAACGTACGCAGTGGCATATCTCTGTAAATTAGCCGTAGCTCTGCGGTGACGTACCTGCTCTTAGTGTTTCTCAGTTTCAGCCGCAGACCATGGTGGAGTATTAATTTGCACAGCTGCAAATGTTGATAAGCCTATGAAAGCGTATAACTGATCCACCCCTGAACAGCTAGAGTTGTTTTTTGTATTTCAAATCTTCAACCGATCAGAGACAACAGAAGAACCCGCCCATGTCCCCGCCCCTCCGGGAGTCTACCACCAATCAGAGGCCGCAGACTGAGCCCGTGGTTTGGTTTAATTCTGGGGCGAGTTCAGCGCCGACTAAACGTGGCAAAACGTTTTTTTCCCACAGAAACGGCGATGCCTCGAACACCCGGTGGTGTACGCATGCGCACTGCATTTTCCTGCCTTTAACGCCGTTGAGTTTATAAACTTGTTGCAGCGGATTGGGTTGCACCTGTGACACGCCCACTAAACAGAAGAAAACATACCTCGAAGCCCGTTGCAAGGACACACGTCTTTCTGTCCGAAAACGTTGGAAACCCGATGCAAAACGTTTTGAGATTGAACTCGCCCCGGTGAAGCTTAATTTCAATTAAAAATGTCTTCATAATGACCCTGTCCCTGACAGCAAATCACAACAAAAGACAAATCAGAGCAGTAGGTCAGTGTACTTGCTGTGCTGCTTAGGCAGACTCACTAAAATTACATTTGTGCTCAATGTAGAGAGATTAACCTTTGTGTCTTTGTGAAAACTTGATTCAGACCAACAAACTCAACAAAAATAACCAGGGCAAGAAATTGGACCTTCACTTTCTAGCTGTGATGCCATTGTGCAGCCTGTATTTCAGCCACACACACACACTTTTCTCTGGTGATTTCGGAGTTGGCAAGGCGAGAAGGTTTACTATGAGTGGCCGTCAATCAATCACTCCACATCAGACATAATTAAACGGTTGAAACGCGGACAAAAACCATGTAAATTAGGCCTATAGAAAACATCCGACACAACGCAAAGGAGATGCTGAAAAGTTAAGGGAGAAAAAATACGAGTTTGCTGAAGGCAGCTAAGTGCCTCAATATTACAGACTTTTCTTCTGTGCTGCTGTTATTACAACCTACCTAAAGACAGCAGTGAGGACGCCTGCAGCAGGGTGGGGAGTAACTTGTTACAAGTAACTTAACGGAAATAAAAATAAGCCATTGCCTTTTCACATTGCTTTATTATTTATATTTTTACTCTTTAATCCAATATTTTCTTTGGGCTAGTAATCTACTCTTAATTTCGCTACATTTTCAATTCATAACTTAACCAGTCTGTGATCTGCATTTTGCTTCATTAACCGAAATGAGTCATCCGGGCTGTGTGCGCTCGGTTACGCAGAAGAGCCCGGTGTAATTTGCTTCTCCTTTTTTTATGATCAGTCATTTCACAGGTGATCGTAAACCTCTGTAATAGCGCTCTCCAGGGTCCATTGGTATGAACTGCTGATATTGCATTACTCACTTTATACCAGGAGATGGTGCAGCTACTCTACGGAAGTTGTCATGAAGAGCTAAGCCTGAGACAGCCTGCGTATCAAGGTGTAGCCTTATTAAATAAAGTGTGACACGTCTGGCACACCGGCCACTCTGAGAATAGTGCTTTTAATAAAATTTTTAAAAAAAAGGTCTCGGACAAGCCCCCTTAACTCTGATGTAATGAAAATTTGTGTTTAGGATAAATATTATGCTCATTCATTCATAATGGTTTTGTTTTTAAGGCCATATTCCCTTCCAAATACCGAAATGAGGAAAACACCGGTGACTGGCAGAATGAGAACAAGCCAGTGACCACTGCCCAAAGTGATCGAAAGACATGCAGATTAGGTTTATTTATCTTTGCTCTGTGGTAGACTTTCTACCTGTCCTGTAGGCTGCAGTGGGCAGTTTGATGGTTGTTTCGCAGCACACATTAGAAGCAGCATGCCGTCAGTATTCACACTAGAAGCTGTCGCGTTTAAAACCTGGATTCAACTACGCCGTAGAACTGGCAAATTGTTTTTCTTCACATTTCCAGGTATCTGCCTCTTTGATTATAAGTTTGCACACTCACTTAGGCTACATACAGAATTCACAATAATTTGCCATTGTTCCTTCACCTCATCTTGTCTGCAGGTTAACACCAATGGATTCCCGTGTGTGAGCGC
Organism: Micropterus salmoides; assembly: GCF_014851395.1. Classification (NCBI taxonomy): domain Eukaryota; kingdom Metazoa; phylum Chordata; class Actinopteri; order Centrarchiformes; family Centrarchidae; genus Micropterus; species Micropterus salmoides. The sequence goes on from NW_024043372.1 coordinate 31,747,279, forward strand.
TGCGAGGCTCGTGTTTTTGTTGTTGTAAAGTGTGTGAGAATGAAGGCTTCATCCTGAGCATTTGAGCAGTGATTTGGGAGGTGGGGAGGGCCCTAGGGGCGAGCACACCCCTGCTGCCTGTGTCAGAGTATTTCAGAACAGAGGCCAGCATTTAGCCATTCTGCATGAAAGCCGTACACACACTTGTCTGCTCAAGTCCACTCTTAACTTGTGGATTTAGGAGGATATTTCTCTGTTTCCTGCGGATCCGAGGACCACGATTTGATTTCCTTTCTTTATTCTTGCTGAAACTGTGCGTCGCGAGGACACTTTTACGCACAGTTTGCACTCACAAGGACAATGCCTCGATCCTTCTTAGTCAAAAAGTACTTCGCTAAACAAAAGCCAAACTACAGTGAACTGGAATGTCAGAATGGTGAGTAATGATTTTGGTTTCTTGTATGATTTATGAAATCATCCTTAGATGAGTGCGCAAACGAGACAGAAAACCACCTGTTTTCTTACGTGTAGTTGCGACATTTTAGTTAAATATAGCTACATTTCGGAAATACACTGTTTTTGTGCTTCTTCTTCTTTTTTTGCCCCGGTTCAACCACAAACCTGACTACTCCCCGTTCAAGTCGGGGCCCGTTAGTTAGGCTACACGTTCTCCCTTTCTGCAACCAGACAGAGCTCCATTCATGTTACAACCCCTTGTGAATACGTGGGAGGAAACGGCCAATAGAGCATTCCCATGACTTCAGCTTTATGCTCAGTAATTGCTGAGAAAACAAGAATTTATCACCTAAATATAAATATAGATGGTAAAGGTGTAGTTAGTGAAAGCAAAAAAACACTCATTTTAAAGGGTGAATTTGTATTGCTCTTTAATTAAATCAAATATCATTGAACTTTTTGTGTTCTGTCTGATACTGAGTGTATGTTTGAACCGTCCTCTCCCTTCTGTCTCAGACACTTTACTGGACAGGTATCCTCTTGCTGAGCTCTCATCAGGAGACAACACCTCCACTGCCACCTGCTTCACAACAGGTCTGGTGTGGGACCTGAGCGTCTTGCCCGCCCTCTACCTGCCCACCTCCCAAACAGAGCCCTCTGCCACACCGGGCCCCCTGGACCTCAGCTCCCCATCCAGCCTCAGCAGCAGCGCCAGCAGTTGTGGAGAGGAGGATGAAGGACGCACCTCAGACCCCCCCAGCCCCGAACCTGTACACACATATGCCCCTCGCCAGCGGATGAAATGCACCGGCGTTATGCCTCACATCAGTCCCCCTGAGGAGGAGGAGGAGGAGGAGAGAGAGGCCCCCGTCACAGCAGCCAGGCCAGCCTTCCTATGCAAACACTGCCCCAAAGAGTACACCAGCCTTGGGGCTCTGAAGATGCACATCCGCTCACACACCCTGCCCTGTGTGTGTACCACCTGTGGAAAGGCTTTCTCCAGGCCGTGGCTGCTGCGCGGCCACATTCGCACACACAGGTAGGAACCATGTCTACAGACAGTCTACATTATTACACATCTTATGTGCTACATTTCCACTTAAGTGTTGAGTCATGAGTGAAGAAATCAGCATACGTGCTGCAAATCTCCATTTTAGATGTTGTTATTGTGAGTCAGCAGGTCACTCCTTCGGGCTGTGACGCGAGGGAGCAGGGCATACATGACAATCAGTTTGATGAGCTCAGCACTTGATCAGCAGACATTATCACATAGGGAAGCCCTCTGTAGACCCTGCGCTCATTGATCAGTCATTGTGTTTAATGTCCCAGCAACAATGACTCGTCAGGTAATTATCTTATCACGGCTGCTGGGGAAGACAGCAGATTGGGGACACAGGAGAGACAAAAGGTTTAAAGAATGCCTGAAGGCTCTTTTCTATCACTGAGCACTTAGTATCTGCAGCAACTTGTTAGCAAGCTAATCTCATTTGGCTCTGATTGAATCATGCTAATTCAGTCAGACTGTGACCCCACCAACCTACCATGTGCCTCTTCATTATCTTTAGAATGTGTGTGTGTGTGTGTTTGTGTGAGGTGTTAATGGCAGACTCTTGTGAACTCAGAGACGCCTGACTGTTGTCACTGAATGAGGACTGCTGTTATAGCCACATCTAAAGTGACTGCCAGTTAAGTTATATGACTTGTGTTTCCTCCTTATCACTGTCCAGGTGAGCGGCCATTCTCCTGCCCCCACTGTAACCGGGCCTTCGCTGACCGCTCCAACCTGCGGGCTCATCTGCAGACCCACGCCGAGGTGAAGAAGTACCAGTGTGGCATCTGCTCTCGCACCTTCAGTCGCATGTCGTTACTGCAGAAACACAGCTCCTCGGGGTGCTGCTCCACCACGGCGTGAGACAGCACAAAGAGAGACAGAGGGGACCCGCTCAGGGCAGTGGAGGGCTAGTGGCCACGGAGATGGGGGTCTACAAAAGCCAAGCCGGCCTGTTGATGACCTGTAAGGCCACAAAGAGCTCGAAATGGCCTGCTTTAAGAAACCTGGAGGGAATCAAGCCTCATTATTGGATCTGACTTTACAAGCATTTTAGCTTCTCTGCTCTGTGAAAAAAACATCTGAGGAGCAGATTTTTTTCTTCCAGTCTAGTTTGAGGTCTTGAGGCTGGATCAAATCTGAACAGCACAATGCCGTCAATCACTTGATATCAGCCCCTTTGTTGCTTTTGTGTCCATTCCAAAGACCAAATATGTAGTGAACTCATTGGGTTAAGAGGTGTTCTTTCCTGTCTCTGTCCTGGTGCCGGCCAGCTCAGGATCATGGCCTAGACACAGCTGCTGAGAGGTAGGGGTGCGTGGGTGGAATAAATCTCTCAGCGTGGCTCAAAACACACACACACACACACACACACACACACACACACAAAAGCAAATGCATACACAGCTGTCCCTGGTACTGTGGCGTAGATAGACGAGGTGCTAACAGGTGCTACAGCCATGACCTTCACTAGTTGATAGCAGGTGACTTCCACTGCCCTTGGTTTGCTTAAGAAAAAAGAGGAAGCATGTCATCACAAAAGAATGGCATCAGTTAGTCTTTTCACCAGTGGGGATCATTTTAAGCCTCTATTTTGACTACATCCAAACCTTCTCTTTAATCTGATGATTTATAGAGATAAGAAAAGCCGTTCTGTCTGTTATGTTCCAAAGAAGCCTCACTTTGCAGCACCACTGCAAGGTTGATGACAACGCAAGCCATGCACTCAAGGTTACCACAGTGTTAATAATGACAGCCAAAGCCATATTTTGTAACTTAAATGAATTCGTGCCTTGAAATTTTATTACTTTTGAAACCAAAAATGTGCCTCTTTTACCTCAGTTAGTATTTGTGGATTTAAAATAAGCAGTGATTGCAGTATTAGTAGAAACTATTGCCAAACAATTTGAAAAACTAGAAGGATGGGACCAAAGATTTTTAAGGTTTACGCCATGGAGACACGGTTGCCTATCATGTGATCAGAACCCTGTAAATGGACAGTACAAAGATGAATTTGTAACTTTCCTAAACATTTTATGGCAGTGTTTATAGTGCAATGATGACGATGTGTTATTTCAATTTTATACCATGCTTGTGTGTTCACTTGTATTTCTTGTATGTTGTAACTGATACATTTTCATTCAATAAAGTAATTTATGTTTATTAAAACTTGCTCCGTCATTTGCACTAGCACAAACTGATCCAGACTGACTTCTTCGATACAATGTGGAAATGGGTGCAGTCGATTCATTGGCTATAAAAGGTCTGTTTGATCATTAACTGGGATGATTTTTGTTCAGCATCTTGATAATGGGCGTGGAGAGTGAACAGACCATTGCGGTGACGCTGATTTGCAGATGTGCAGGTGAACACACTGTGATGGACGGGAACAACTGATTGCACCTGCTTCCAGTTTCCACCTGCCATCTACTTCTCACTGTCACTGTGCAAACACTGCTGGACATTTCAATGTGAGTCTCTGTTTGCCGGTACAGTTGAAAGATAACTTGAGTGAAAGTGAACTTTTGGTTTCAATCAAGCCCAAGATTTAACATGACTTCATACGTGCTCACTACAGCTCTTGAAACGATCTTATGGTGGAATTCTAGTAAGCTATATTGTAGGGTGTGTGTGTATATTTCTTCCTCCTCAGGGAGAGTATAACATTCTCCTCTTGCTTCGCCTAGACAGTGAGTCAGAGTATGCCCAGACTCGAGCTTTAGGTTCCCATGGCTCCTCCGCTCTCCGTCAGTAAGTCAGGCCACTAGTCAGTCAGTTAGTTGGTGTGCGTGGGCTGAGGCCCAGCCGGGCCAGCACAGAGTGAGGTAAGCTGTTCCACGGCACAGTTCCTTATTTCCCTCTGAGTCAGGGAAATGTGCTCACAGCTACCAGCCAGGATGGCCACTGCAGCATGTAGCAGTGACTCACCTCACACACTCAGTACTTCAAACTTGCTGTTTACAGATTCTCCAACATCTGTGCACAAACACCAACCAGGTCAAATATGGAACTAATGTGAGAGTCCTTGATTGTGGTTCCTTTGGCCCTCATGTTCTCACATCTTTTACCCAGGATGCTCTTGGATAGAAGGACTTTTAAAATCTCAGCTGTTGGGAGTTTAGCTCAGGACTATTTTGATGATGTCAGCTGGTATGTCCTGAGGTGGTGTGGGTGTGTTATGCTAGCAAAGACAATTGAAACAAGTCCCTCATTTAAACTTCTCTTTATTCTTGTTTGCTTGTTGTTTGACTTTTTCCGATGGTTTTCATCTACATAGTCTCTCTCATTATCACCTCATTTTTATGGGCCACAATGATGAGATGCTGTGTCTACAGAGTAGGCGAGGAGCTTTACAATTAGTTTTATTTAAAAAAAAGTATTCTATAGATCAACTTTTTAGCATATCTTGCCTTCTTCGATTTTTCTAGTCTTATGAGGTCACCATTGCTGCGGTGGCACAGCCTCATGTGGCCAGCATAAACTCATACATTTCAGATCTTTGCTGCATCACAAGTTACTGTACTTATTTCTGCCTTTTTATAGAGAAATGAAAACACAACATGCTCCCCTTCTTGTTCCTTGGGGAGAATGGAGGGCCTGGATCTGAAATCTGAGAGCGTTTTCCTGCTGTGTGCTTTACAGTGCCAGAGCACTCACTGTAATTTACCAAAAGTGGCTGCTATTTATGCCATAAAGCATGTGTTTAACATTCCTGAACCCCACTGTGTTTGTGTATTCCTCGCTCTCTCACTCGCTTGCTCTCTCCCACTCACTCTCTTGCCTGCCTCTATGGCTGTATTTCTATTTATGTGTGTGTATGCAGTGAGTGGAAACGGTCCCTACAGAGCAGCAGCCCTTTCCCTCTTCACAGTAGAATCATCTCTCCCCCTCTGAGACAAGGCCAACAGGAAGTGGGAGTTTACATTGGCCTACTTTACCCCCAAAAAAAAGCAGCCTGGGTCGAGGAGCTGCAGAGCTCAAGTGCTGTTTCTGCTTCTGCTGCTGCTGCACTTTGCCACAACCAGCGCAATGTCCCATCCCCCATCAGCTGTCCCACCCATGGCTGTTTTTTAGCCAAGTTTTCGGGGAGGAGTTGGGTGGCCAGGAACTACAGAATGGCCTTCGGTCCAGCAGCAGTTTGGGCTCATGGCCTGGGAGACAGGAAGGAGCTGTCAGCATCTCATAAACAGGACTCATCCTGCACTCATGACGCACAAGACCTAGAGAGAACTCTCCCAGGAAAAGCCTTCAGACACCCACTTTAACTTCAGACTGTGGTTCAGTCTGGTGCTTGTCAATGACCTGCTAAAGATGTACCATAACATAGACACTTCATATGCCTAGACTTGTGACTATCACCTGAGTACCAGTAGCCATTTTACATGTTACAGTCACTTGATAGCAAGCTGATTACCAGGGGCAGACAATCTAAATGCAGTGTGACCACATTGCCATGTTAAACGGGAATTGCAACGTGTAAAATATACCTCAACAACAGTGGGATCAGTGTGAGTCAGAGTTGTCATGCTTTGCGCTTAAGAATAGAAAGTCTGTGTTGTTTTTATAGCATTCAAGTGATCATCCTATCCTCAACTGTACTCCCCAAGCACCTCTCACCTCATATATTATTTCCTTGGCCTCCTCCACCAAGCTTAGCACCTCTCAGTGTCGGTCACCTTGCTCTAGAGCACTTCATCACTCTCTAATGTTGTGGCGTTAATAACTTTCCCTTTCTAGGTTTGGTGGGAGTTCGTGTCCCTGGAAGATCTTCTGCTGTGTTGTCTCCCTCTTAACACAGTAACATTCAGAGCAGTGATGTGAATGTCGGAACACAGAGCTAATACCTCTCTGCTGAGCTGCAAACAGGCCAGAGACACAACCGCTGCATCTGGTAAATAAGAAGGCCAACAGCGGTAACACCACAAGTATGCTTAATGATGGATTTGATCAGGCTGTGGAGTTGCCCCAAGGCTGGATTGGAGAAGTGGTTGGGTGGGTTAGGGGATGGGGGTAGGGGGGTGCATATTAAAGAGTAATGAATCACACACTCAGTCACAGGGTCGCCGGCTATGAATGTGCTCTCTGTTGGTTTTCCTGGAGCCTGGAGTTTACTAACTGATGACGCAGGCTGGACTTGATCAGAGACATGTGTTGCAGTGGACTCGATGCCAGTGAGAAGCAGAGTGAGAGAGAGGAGAAGGGGGAGAGGTAGAAGGATGGATGGCGCCTGAGCTCTCTGCTTTTCCTCTGTGTGTCCTTCTGGGCATTGCCTCACACTGGGGCTGGTGGGATTGGAGAGGAGGAGGAGGAGGAAAAGGAGGGAGAAAATAAGCCCAGCTTCTACCCTGGGACAGGAAACAAGAGATTCTCAGAGAGTATCCTGACCCAGCTTTCTTATCATTACTTCAAAATCTCACGTACATATTTTTCACATCCCTGCACAAATTGTCATTTAAATAACAGCCAGTTTGTAGATAGATGTGTTTATATGCTATTGTCAGTTTAGCTTTATATTTATGATTCTTGACCTGTAGTATTTGCTTTATCTTTCTAATATTTTCTATCTACTATGTTTATTGTTATGCACCAAAATCCCAAAGCAAATTCCTTGTATTTGTAAACTTATCTGTAATCAATAAAGCTGATTCTGATTCTGAACTTCTTGTGTGGCATCTCAGCGAGCTGAGCATCAGTATGTCTGCTGAACACAACAGCAACCAAAGCAGATTTTCTTCTGACCTTAACAGAATGAATAATAAAGATGGTCGTAATTCTAATGCGACTCTTCTTAATCATACAAGACAATAATCTACAGCCATGCTAGCAGCTCTGCGAGGCTGCAGTTACAGCAGGCACAGATGCTAAAAACATCAGTGTGCTAACCTGCTCACAATGACAAAGCTAACATGCTGATGTTTAGCAGGTATAATGTTGACCATGTCCACCATCTTAGTTTACAGTGTTAGCGTTCTAACATTTGCTAATTTGTACAGCTGATTGGAATGTCTTTGGTTTTGCAGGTTATTGGGGTTAAACCGAAGTAGCCAAATAAAAATTTTGACTAAGTGGTGGTGCTAGGTGAAAAGTTACGATGTCATCAAAGTTACATAACATTTATCTGACACTTTTATCCAAAGTGACTTACAATTGCTATATATGTACGCCTCTGGAGCAACTAGGGGTTAAGTGTCTTGCTCAGGGACACAATGGTGTCTCACAGTGGATTAGAACCTGGGTCTCTCACACCAAAGGCATGTGTCTTATCCACTGCTCCATCACCACCCCTGATGTCAAACTCATTGTGGCACCACAGAAAAAGTCAGGGGATCACCAAATCATACAAATACATCATCTGGACACCATGAATGTCTGTACAAAATTGAATGTCAATCCATCCAATAGTTGCTGAGATATTTCAGTCTGGACCAAAGTGGACAGACAGAACTACAGACTGACATTTCCATCCACAGAGCCACGCTGCTTGCATTGTTAAAAACAGAGAAAGTCACCCTCTCATGTTAAGCCCATACTTTAGACTCCTCTTCAGCTGGCAGTGGAGGAAGTATCACCTGTTTACCACACTAAAATGCACCTGCGCATAATTTCCCAGACAAGGTGCAAAAGGACGTTGAGCTGTAGCCGGAGGCACTGACAGAGTATTATGAAAGATGTAATGTAGATTTGTCAGGACATGTCATGGTGTAACAATGTGTAAACAGCGTCAGGTGGTTCTATGGGAAACAGATTGTCTCCTCACTTGTTCCTTACTTTACATGGTTTTGATTTGTTGAAACTTAAGAAAGCTGTGTGTGAAAGGGAGAAGTACCTACTCGGGCAAGCTGCATCACGCCATGACTGATTGTGTCACACACACGAATATCACTGACAGGAAGAGAATTATTAATTTAGTCATTATAGCATCTATAGCATGTCATTTCCCATGAACAGCCTCACAAAGTTCACAAAGTCTTAAAGCCACAAGCATATGAGGGACGGGCATGTTCGGAGCAGGATTAGGAGTTTGGTTTGTCACTGTTGAAGGCTGAGGTGTCGAGTGCCTCCCATTTGTTCCAATGGGGATCAAAGAAAGTGAATCCTTGAGGCAGTGAGCACCAGGAACAGATGTATGGCATCGAGACACTCCTACAGATAGTAAACACTAATAGTTTGCTTCATGTTCATACACTCACACACAGAGTACATACGACAACAGTCATATTGCCATAATCACCACAAATGCTGTCACACTGTCTCCAACATCCCCAGATACAAACACACAGATGTAGGTGAACACACACTGAGGTGCTGAGTGCTCTTCTGTGTGGGAGGCCTACGCAGCAGCTGGGTATGATGGAAAACACCCGGCACTCCCACTGACACCCCACAGGCCGTCCCTGTCACTGTGACGCACCGGGGGCTGCTGATTCCCGAAAGGCTCCAAGGCTCCAGACCTGGAGGAGAGCAATATTCACCAGCGGTCCAGCTTTCAAACAACTCCAACCAAACACAGAACCAGTTGATTCTTCACAGTTGGTTGCCAAACAATAGACACACACACGCACACAGGCGAGTAACGCTCGCGCTGTCCCAAATCTATGCACGCACACAGGCAACCCAGTCCTGCGCATGTTGAAGCCATTATCCTGTTGCTTGTTAAGTCATTACTCTATAGCTTGTTATTTTCTCAAGCAAGAAAAGGCAATCTATCCACAAAGGAGTGCTGAGAGATTTGCCACCCGACTGAGCCTTGGGATGTGGGAAGTTACCCTGAAATTTGAGGAATGTGGTGAGGTCTGAAACCTAAGGAATAGAGAAAAAAAGTCATCTTCTGGAACAGTGAAGCTTCTTTCCCCGAGTCTCCAGGTCGTAGCTGCAGCCAAGATTGTACGAGATGTCCACGGGGAGGGAGTATTATAGACATTACTGATGACAGTGCAGAAAAGTTTCAGTCCACCAATGGGACATGGAGGAACTGACTCTCTAGTCTGAGAGCTTTGACATATTCACGGTGGATCTCAGACATCTGGTTTCCATTTCCCTCCTCTCCTAAGACAGTGAGTGCTGGCAGCAGGGCTTTTCAATGAAATCGTCTATTCGACTTCCTGTGCTATCAGTTTAGCATAAGTGTGTGCACCACAAAGGGCAATGAAAGCAATGCTCAACACATATGCAGTTATTAATGTGAACTGCACTGCTTTCCTTCAGGGTTTTTTATTTTTTAGATCCCCACCCCCAAGCCCTGACGCCAGCCTCCGGATTTATTAGCAGGAACACCCCATGAGCAGCCATTTTCACAGCATCCTCTCCACTCTGCCCCACACTAGGGAAACTTGCAAACCAGCACACTCTCACCACACTGCTAATGAGTGACACATGCCCCCTAGCTCCGCCGCTGACACCTAAGATCAAAGCCCTGGAAGAGAGGGGACTGGTTAAAACATTAAACCCAGACCCCCTCATCCCTATTCACCTCCTCTTTGACACCCACGCGATATGTTTGATGGCAGCCAAATGGTGACCCACCTGTCCTTTCTACATTTAACACAAGCGGCAGCGGTGTGGCTGTCTTGAGCTTCCCTTCACAGCACCAATGTCAGGGCGAAATAATGTGTATTCCAGCTGCGTGTGATAAAAGATCAGATAACACCATCCAGATATGTTGCATGTCAATGTGAGAGACATGAACGAGACATTGTGCACAGTCAAAACTATTCATGTGCACTAAAGATTGTAGGTGGACAGATTAAAGGAGGAAATGGATAAATGGAAACCTGATAGCGAAAGTCTGCATCAACACGGAATCTCTCGCCCCATGATCCTTGCAGTCCTTTTTGTAATTAAATCAATTGCTTCACCCATCTGAAATATTGTCCGAGAACTTTCCATACTGCTGAAGGGCGTCGAGAACAGAGCGGGTAGACAAGAGAAGGAGGGAAGGGGTGGGGGGGGGGGGCTAACCAGGGCAAAGGCAGGAAATCCCAGTGCAGCATGAACTATTTTCCTCCATAGTTCCACCAGAACAGCTCTTTGTACCAGTCCCCCACCCCCCTCCATCAGGCCACTCTGACAACCATCCACTGCTGTTCTACGAGGCAACCGCACACCGCCACCACCGTGAAAAAAACAATCCAAACCTCTGTCACACACACACATACATGTACGCAGTTCACTTGTGGGCTGTTACTCAGCAGTGCTGGGGTTGTGGAGTGGGGATCAAAAGGGGGTTCCCCTCCATCTCAGTCCGAAGTCCCACTGTGGTTAGGCCATAGACAGCGAGGCACCTTATTTTACACAGAGCCCCCAAATGCCAAAAACACTCAAGTGCACAAAAGAAGAAGTGGTCTTTCCTGCTAAACAAATACAGCACAGGAGGAAAACGATCTGTTGCAAATTGAGGCCTTTTTCTTTCTCGTCCTTTTTCCTCAAACATTCCTTGGCAACAACTCTCAATCCCCTCACAGTATCAGTTGATCATGGAGGACGCACATGCTGTTCATGTGACTCCACTGAGGAGATGGCTCTGCAGAGGCATATTGCAACAAAACTCAATTCTGTGGGACTCGCATTTCACAGTGACACACATTCCACTTCATTAAGGCAGAACGGTTAGAGGAACAAGAGAAATCCAGGTCAGTGACACTCGTGAAGGACCAGGAAAGCAAAGATCAGAGTTTGACTCCCCTGCCACACCACGATACCCGCTGAAAGTGTGTTTCCATATTGCAACATCAAATCCAGACACTGCTGATTTGTTGCAGAGCGGGAACCTGGCCTGTGATTGACTTGGATTTATTTTATGCACCAGTGAGACCCCATGCAAAGACTTAATGGCCTCCAAAAAAGCCCACAGCCAGATTTTTTCAACTCAGAACTGTAGAAGTGGCAAGTGTGAGTATAGTGGGTGGGAGTAGGCAAGGCACCTTGCAACAGCTGGTCTGAATTATCCGTGGGGTCGGGGGTAGTCAGCTCGGGGAGGCGAGGAGACTTCTGGCGCCAGGATCGGGCCAGCAGGTCAGGGAGGATGACGATTACCAAAATACTAGCAGGCAGCCATAGCCCTGTAGAGAGGGGGTGTTCCTGGCTCACACCGCTCATAGCTACAGGATGGGCAGGCGAGCGGACGACCATGGGGGAGTGTGAGTGTGTGTGTGTGTGTGAGAGTGTGTGTGTGGTGTGTGAGAGAGAGAGGGACGCTCCTACTTCCACTTCCTATGAGATAGCCCCTTCCTGTCATTGAGAAACATACAGAAACACCTTGTTAATGACTTTTAGGTGCATTGTTTAGTCAATACAACAAGGCAAGTGTATCAGGTTTATATAATATATTAATGTACCATATGTTTTATTTTGTAAAACGGAGCTTTTGTTTTTTTCCGTTTGCCGTAAAACCAGCTGCGCGCAAGGTGCAGTTCACTCACAAGGTTCCTTTTGTGCTTCCTTTCAGAATGAACTGACCACATGTAGACAGATTAAAAATTGTGAGGTTAGTGGTCACATAAAGGAACATAGCTCCCTCTGCTGGCGATGGTTCAGCACTGCACGCAGACGGATAGAAGGAGAATTAAAGGATAAATAATGTCACCAAAAAAAGTGGAAATGTGTGCCCACGGTAGAGTTTATAAAAAGGATTTTAATAACAACTTCTCAAGCTTCAACATCAAGACAAAGCACTCAGCTACACTGAAGATGACATAACATGATGACAAAGAGATGACATAACTCTTTGTCCAATCTAGAATTAAAATAATGCACTTATGTTCAACCAAACACTGTCTGAGCCACATTAATGATAAATATGCAGTTCTTAATTTATTACTTTGTCTTTTCTTAAGGTTAATGCAAA
>NW_024043372.1:31760104-31784898 GCF_014851395.1 Micropterus salmoides
AATGCTGGTCACGCCAACAAATGAACATGCAGCCCTATCCCCACGGCAATGTGGTATACACATAAGACAATGGCCACTCAGAAGACAGTGGGCTTAGGAGGGGCGTGTCTCAAAGAGACAGGAGCATGTACAGCTTGTTTCAGAGAGAGGCTAAAATGAGGGCCTGCATGAAGAGCCAGTATAAGATAGAAAATTATTATTTTTTAAACTTTGAATCATGCTGCCATAGAGGAGTCACAGAACTACAATACAGGGCTGGAAATGCAGTATAATAGGTCTCCTGTAACATTTAATAATCAGCCTCTAACCTGACAGCAGAAACATCTGCACAGATTAGCAAGCAGCTAAAAATACATTTTTTTTTGTGATTAACAGACCAAATGGAATTTATTGTTGTATGTTTATCTTACTATTTAATCTACTGTACCCCCGTGCTATGAATCTATTACATTGTATTTGGACTGATTAGAATCTAAATGATGAGCTTTATGGCTCTTGGTGACCTGCTAATATGATATTGGTTATGGAAAAAAAAAAGTTTTTTTGCTCACTTGGTTTATATCTGGAAGTGATTTGTAATGTGGCATTATTGATTGGTCTGTTCAGACAGTATGTCAGGGTGTGCCCTCTTCATATGATTTTGCGACTCCAGTGAGTTTGCACTGCTTAAGCCCTTTTCTAGCACCTTATTTCAGCAGGGGCATTATGGTGGTTCATCAGAAGTGGGATTATTACACATGGATTTTTTTCTAGAACTGAGACAACACTAACATGGTGGCTAGACTAAAAGACAACCTTGTTGCTTGAACAGCACAGTGTGCCCTGCTTGATAAATCCATGACCACTAAAGGTGTAAACAACATTACACAACACAATAACAATCTTAGAGTATATTCATCCTGTGAAGAAAGAAGCATTTCTTTGTTCAGTCATATTGATTATCTACAGTACTTAGCAGAATTTTCTCTCCGAGATAACCATGTAGCCTATTTTTACTAAGCCAACAAATTCAAAAATTAAGACGAAAATGAAAATACTGTAACGCTGTGGAGCAGTGTGGGGTAGACGAAACAAACAAAATCTGTCTTTACCTTTTAAAGAAATTGAGTCACCATTGCACAAGCTAAGGAAAAGGTATGTCATATTAGATTTCATGCAAGAGTGTAATTTTTGTATCTACTCTATGGAAAGTAGAGGCTCATGCCACTAAAATTATAGTCTGAATGAACTGAGAAAAGTGGATTGTTCTTAATGGGATGGAATGTGTTTAATGCACACACAGTAAATCATGACATCCAAGGACTCAACGTTAAACTTTTTTGGGCCAGTGGGTTTGAAACTTACTGGCCCGAAGACAGTTTTTACTGGCCCTCCTTCCTAAATTTGTTATTTATCAGTGTTACAACAAAACCAACGACTTATAAGTTATGTTATACTGTTAACATGCATTGGTTTTTAAATACATCCTGGATATGAAAAAAACTAAACTAAAATGTAATCACAGTTAAAATTATAAAAAATAAAAAGGTTAACAAAACAATTTACTTTTAAAACTAAACATACTAACAGACTCAAACATGACATGCTCTCGCTCCTGCTGACAGCCATTTAATAAAAAAATGTACACAGAGCAGCGGATACAAGTCTCCTCCATCCTGATTGACAGGTCGCCATGGTAGTGACATGTCAATCACAAGGTAGTCCCGCCCTAATGCATACGCTGCATTGTCGTCTATTTCCCCTAAATGGGACCATAATATACTAAATGAACATCATGCTGTGTTGAAGAAGACTAATAAATCAGCTGAGAAGTAGCAACATTTCACCATTATTTCTGATGCAGCCGGACTTCTTTTTGCAACCAGCGGACTCGCCCCCTGCTGGCTGTTAGAGAGAATGCAGTTCTGTCTGCAAGATGTCTGTGAAGATTCTCAGTCATCCAGGTCATAGTTATCCAACGAAAGTTAAAGTCCAGTTGCCCTTGACTTTAACTTTCATTGGATTCCATCTGCATGGTTTCACTTTCGACCCAGAGGTTGCCCCATGATTGAGATTAGAGAAATAACATTTGACAACCACTCGTCACGTAGCTACAACTCTGGATTGGACAACGGTGTGCGCCATGAGCTGCAAAACAACTGCAGGATGTTGAGTTTTCTAATTTATTTATTTTTAATACTAATGATTTTTCTAGTACAACTGTCCCGACGTTACGTTTTACTGGCCTCGGGCCATTGGGCCACCGTTATTGTCGAGATTGAAGTGTGCAGATTTGTTGTTCTCTGTCTGATAGAATGTTTATGCTGAAATTAGGATATGGTTTAAATATAAGTATTAGTTGCCTCATATTGCTTTGGAAAAGCTTTTACCAGTTCACTGAAGAAAGATTGTATTGCACAGATCAGCATGTAATCGACCCAAGAGAGTCCCTCTTCCTCTAAGTCAGTATCTTTTTAGGGTTGCTAATAATTGACCATTCTCTGCCATGATTGATGTACTAAAGTTACAAGTGCAAGCTATTACTCACTATGTTATCTGCTGCTAGCTGTGCTGGCCCTGGCATTCAGAGTCCTGTGTGTTATTTTTTTGTACCAGGAAGAGTTCTATTGAGTGAAGAGCAGATAAGTAATAGTGTTTTATGGATTTAAACAAGACATTGCCTTTCCATTTGGGAATGCAAAAAACCTGTCCCTTATCTAACTGAGCTATTCAAATCATATTCAAAGCTCTGGTTTAACACCATAAAACAGCACAGTAATCCTGCCTAAACTAAATGTGCTCCTGGCACCTTTAAGACATCACATTACCATGTAATGTAGACTTTGTCACATATGTAACACCAAATAATTAGAAATCCATGGTGCCATGTGTTTCAATTTTTGTTTAGCAAAGTTAAGTATGTATTATGGTACATTTAGAAATGTGCAGAAATTCATAGGTATTGGTATAAATTAACCCTACTGAAGGTTGCAGTCTCACTATTAAACAGAAGCAAAGTGTACCACAGTCCAGGACTAAATCCTGTTGATTGCATTGTTAGTTTCCATTTTATCTATGCACACAGATCTTTGAGAGATCAAGTGGGACTGCATGGAAGGGACCTTTGCACACATTTGTATGCTCAAAATCATCACTTTGTGTGCAATACTATAACTCTGGCATTGTATTAGAGTCAGCCCCGATATGGGATTTTTAAGTCCGATACCAATTTTGAGATTTGAGATTTTTAAAATCGGATAGCCGATATATCGGCCAATATTGTTTTTTCCCCCTTATTTTAAGAAACGCCTGACATAAACAAAGATTATCCCTAAAATTTTGTTATGTTGAGACAATACCAAGATACCATGACATAATGCAGTATAAAAAGAAACTTTGAACAAAAGTACAACAAAAAATATTAAGGTTTTGATAAATTAGAGTCAAATAAAACTACAGAAAAAAATAAAAAAATATCTGATTTGTTATAAATTATAGAGTACTACTACTAATGGACATTAAAGTAGATGGTGTATTGTGGGGTCAGCAAAACAGAAACTGTAAAAAAAAATACCCATATACTACTACTGCTACTACTACTACTAATAATAATACCATATATCATCTTTAATGTCATTGCTATAATAATAATAATGATAATCAGGGTTCTCCTACATAGGCAAATAATATATATATTTTTTGTTATGCAATAGTTATTACCTTACATTTAATCTGCTACAATGACTACTTTCTAAAACATGCTTTCTATGATACAGTGACACAGAGAAAACACTTGTTTAATTAATCTAATACTAAATGACTGTCTACAGGGAGGACCTGCAACTTTGAGATTTCACACTAACGTTTCACATTCAAAAGAAGAGGTAACTTTCTTCTTGTACAGCTCACGTTTATTCACAACGCTCTGGTTTAATCCTTTCTGACAAGCAGCTCGCAGATTTAGAATACGTCAAACACTCTAGTTTAATCGCTCAGTAAGGTTAGCGCTCCACCACTGATAAACACGGCATTGGTTTTGTGACTAATTTAGCAATGGGCAGCAATAGCTGCTTTAAGTTATGTTAAATAATATTTAGAAGTAAAGAACTATGGAGAATAAATCTACAATCACGTCTGTCAGCGTAACGTCCACCACTCACCTACTGTAACATTAAACATCCTGCTGTGAGAGTCACAGCAGGATGTTTAATGTGCAGTGAAAAACGAGAGGGTTAGCAAGTCTGGTATGAATGTTTTCAGGAGAGTGAGAAGTGATAAGGGCTGATTTTATTATTATTTAAGTCATGACAGATGCCATGCCATCTAGGGTGTACATTTCTAGTTGTACTATGTGATCTTGTTTGTGTGTCAGACTGCGTATGTACTGTACTGTACTTTGTGAGCATTGCAGGAGTGGTATCTATGAGTGTTTTTCAATGCTGCACTGTGATATTGATATTGTACTGGGGTGGCAACAGAAACCTCACTTATAGACATCTCAAAACCTGGACAAATTGAACCAAACCACTGTCAAGGCTAGATTGAACTAGAGGCAAGTAATAAAATGTTTATTTCAATTTATTAGTGGATAGCCCCTTGAGATGCAGCATCTCGTTTTCAAGAGGGTCCAAAGACACACATACATAATACAACAGAGAAAAAAAACATAACATACCTAAGACAGGAAATACAAAAACACAGAAGAAATACTCAAAATAATTGAGTTACTTTAGTCCTCAGCACGGTACCAGCTCAACTTGCCTCTACTCTACTCTCCTTTTTGTGGTTTTCCATTGTGGATTTCGATAAAATGTGATGTGAAAACACAGCTGACTGCTGTACCAAAATCTGCAAAAAATGAGATGGATCTCCAGGAACAAGGGAGATTGTTTCAATCGCAAGTAGCCTTATAATGAAAAGCTTTACGTCCAGCAGCTGAGAAGATTATTGGTACAGTAAAGACATATATTGCATATCTCTAAGTGGATATATAGAACCACAAGGAATCAAGAGTTCTTTCAGATATGGTGGACAATCAAAATAGGCACATTTGAAAATAAATTGAAACCAATGGACGTCTGTTCTTGAATTAAGCTGAAGCCAATTTAGTGATTAATACATTAGACAATGATGAGTTTTTAAAGGACACCTCAGAACAAATCTACACAGAGAGTTAAAGACCACATGAAGTGGCTTTGCTTAAAAAGATTGATAAGATGAGAGCTAATCCAAGGTAAGTGCTTCCCTTAACTCTAACGGTTCTAAATGGAAAATGTTTATCGTTTACGTTGGTGAGTTCAGAGTGAAAAAAGTTCCATACATCTTCAACAAAAGGAATTAGCTGGAACCTGTCCCAATTAATAGAGTTTAAATCCTGTATAAAATAATCAGCATTACTATTTTGACATATTCTAATATATTGATTTTCCAATCAATTATGTGTAAATTATGTGATGCAAGCCTTAAATTAGGTGTTTGAATCATATAGTAAATGTGCATAAGAAAATTATATATTATAAAAATTATTAAGGTATATCTGGTATATCTATTAAAATGGCTATTAAAATGAATGTGCTTCCTTGGATCAACTTTGTGAGTTCAGTGTTGTGTTTGCCACCTCCATCTCATTTCTGGGACATAATTACTAAATTACTTTGGAATGGCAAGCACCCTGGTCTGAAATTATTCACAGTGCAACAAGATAGATCTGCTGGAAGACTTCTAATTCCCAACTTTACTTTTTACCATAGGGCCTTCACACTATGAATAAATTTGTTACAGAACTTACTGTCTCCACAGATTAATCCAAATACATGATGCTATTAGATTTCAGTGTGACGTAGGTGACAGATTTAGGTCAGTTAAAGATGACCTTGTAGGGAGAAACCGATAGACAATATGGGTTAGCACAGGGACAATATTGTGGACCATGAAGTATCTGTCAGACTCTATAAACAAAGCTGTCATCAGACATTTCTTCAGCAGACCTGACACCTGGCTCACTTTATTTTCATAACAGTCTGAACCAAGCATCCATATAAGACAACTTGGGAGTGAGAACAGGTTGGATAAAAACCTATACTCTTTTGAAGACTTCTCTATCCATTTTAATTTACAGGCTTCAACTTTTTATTCCTACCTATTGGCTCTTTGGCAGGCTTGAAGAGCTGCTCAAAGTATTGTATGAGACTCAGGGAACAAATTATCTCCAAATGGGTGAATTCTAGAGAAAACACATCTCCCATTACCAGTAAACTCATTATGATGGTCTGATATCAATGACCTCATCCCAGGTTTTGATTGGGCTGGTGTTTCGGTAAAGCAGTTATCCAGAAATCTTAATCATCAACAAATTAATTTTAATTTCATTTTCAGGATGCATATGACTCCTCGTAAACGTCACATTATGAAGCTGACTCAAATTGTACACTATGCCATATAGGTACCGGTTGGGTCCTTTTATCATATGATTTGGGAATGCCCTAATTTCTTGAAAGTGGTGAAGGAAAATCTCCTCACCATATTACACATTCCGGTCCTCCAGTGTTTTATATGACTTATCTCAGCCTTATTTACAAAAAGCCAAAGCGGTAGTTTTGGCCTGTCTGACGGCGAAGAAGATGGTCACAACTCGGTGGAAGCCTCCACATACGCTAACTCGGCAGCCATGTGTGCTTACTTTTGGTTTATCTTTATAATTGTCCACAGCACGCATCCATGGGGTAAAAGAGGAAACTATAAGACTTTGGGCCCAGTGGAGGATCTTAAAGAGGTGGTATTATGCTCATTTTCAGTTTCAAAATCCTATTTAGGGGTTGTACCAGAACAGGTTTACATAGTTTAATTTTCAAAAAACACCATATTATGTGTCATACTGCACATTGCTGCAGCTCCTCTTTTCACCCTGTGTTGAAGGCTTCGTTTTAGCTATGGAGTGATACATCTTGTCTCTAAATGATCTTTGTTGGGAGTTGCACATGCACAGTTCCTAGTTAAGGACTAATAGCCAAAGGCCGGTAATAGCCAATCAGAAGCAGAGAAAGGTGGGTCGGCGAAAAGACTGTAAACAGCTTCCATTCAGCTGTAGGCTACATGTTGCCGACCAGGTTGGCAATTTGGACTGGAGCAAGAGTTTCAGACTGGTGAGTTATTAATCTGTAACAAAAGTATCTTTCATCCATAAAGTTTTAACTGAGCTCTGTCTCTACATCAAAGGAACAACTTCATGTCCATTGACTGCCTGGAGGGTAGCTAGTGTTTGGAAGGGAGAGGAGAGGTGTGCTGCAGCTCAGTGTTTTGCCACCGGCGTTTCTGAGGGCGTGTCGGAGTAGTCGCTCAGCGAGCGTTATGACAAGTATTTTCATTGTGACGTCACAAGAAAGGGAAGTAAAGGCTGGACTACAAACGAGCTGTTTTCAGGCAGTTCAGAGCAGAGTTTTCTGTGGAAGATGGGAACTCCCTTTGGGCTGGACTTTGGGCTTTTTCACTTTGCAAACCTATTACATTCACAAAAAAGATATATAACTCAATAAAGGAGAGGGAAAAAGCCAAAAACCATAATACCACCTCTTTAAAGGCCACTTAAAGAATGGTTTGTTTTTGTATTACTTTCCTTTACCGTTGTATAGCTGACTGTATTACTTTGGTTCAAATGATTATAAAATTTGACATTATTCAACAAACGGCCAAAAATTTTTTATTAACAACAAGCATGTTTTTATGTGGACATAAACTACAAAGAAATAACATTGCATGCAAGGAAGTTTACCATGGCAAATTTAATAAAAATAAAATAAATAAAAAATAAATAGTATAGTGTGATGCTTTGCTTAATAAGAGAAGTCACTGTTACAGTGGAGGAGCAGGGGGTGGGTGGTCTTACATGTGTAAAACAACACACATGCCCTCTCGTGAGCTTGAAAGGTTCATGCATAACGATTAAAATGGAGGCAGTTTGCAAACTACAGTCTGTCAAGACTTCTGTCAGTAGTGAATTTCAACCTGTACAGTTCACATACTACAGTATGTGAGTAAACCTTTTCCCAGTGGACAACTTGACTGTCAAACACAGGTGTAACTAATACCAATAATGACGACTTCATCCCATTTAGGTGTTACAGGGCCCTGCCATTGTTCATGTGGAGTCTGGTGTTGTTTACTGACATGGTGCCATCATTAATGTTATCAGATTCACCTGTGCTTTTCCTGTTAGGAGTCATAATGACACCTGATACCCAATTTGAGTGTCTTCAAAAGGTTAAGCCATCATTACAATTAGGTGTGCGGCAAGAGCCAAAGCCAAAAGTTTCAGGGCAGGTCTCGAGTGTTTTATTCAGAAACCATGGCTGTGTCCTTATCCCATATATAATAAGCCTGTCATCACTGACATGTGTAGAGTCACACAGCTGATGTTTTTTGAATCTATGAAATGTGATACAATATATTGTGGGACTGTAAACAGCAAGGATTATACATACTATGGACACTACTTTTTTACTCCATGGTGGAAATTTGTTGAGTCCACATACTTTATTCTTGTTTTCGCCATAAACCTAATTGCTCATCCCTGGCAGGCAGATGTTCTCCCAGTGCCCCATTTTCTCATTTTGGTCCTTGGCCTCCTCTCTTCCACCCCATGCCCCATGATGGCTAATCCCTGTAGACTCCTGATTTGACTGTATTTCTGATGGAGGCTGCCAGAGTGGTTATTTTTACTCATGGCATAGCGAATCAGGTCCCTTGTACCAGTTAACACAGAGCTGTACAATATGTATATGAAGACATTCAATACTATTTAATGAAACTTTTATATTTCATTCTTTCTGGCAGTTATTGTTTGTTTAAAACAGTATTTTACTGCTGGACACCTGAGCAAGTAAACCGGAAAGACTTATCTCTTGACTGAGTGTCCATTGTTAAAATGGGCATGTGTGAGATGAAATGGGAAAGTTTTGGCAAGATGTTTGGACTGACTGGTTTGGATATCTTAAACAGTGGAAATGAGGTGAATCCACAAAGGTTTTGGTGTTCATTTCAGTTCAGTTCAACTTCAGTAGATATTGCCGTCTTTAATATTCTATGATCTCTTCATTTATTTGTTATCAAATATGTTATATAATATATGTTATTATAACTTTTTAAGTCATTAATTAGGAAAACTGTGTATTAATTAATTATTTAATCCATATCCAATTTGACTAGTTGGTAGAAATAGAAATAAGTTTCAGCATGAATTGCCTCTCATTGTCCTCCATGGCCAGACCCTGCTAGGTGGTCCAAAATTACCCTTGGGCAATCCAGCTCTTTGGCCCCCTACAGCACAGTCACCTGTTCTGCACTGTTGGTGATCCCCTTGATGCCATTTTGTTGGCCACAACACCAGATCTGTATCACTTCATGGCCTATTTTCACATCATCGGGCTAAGTAGAATAATGCAACAATATTTTGGCCTCAAAGAAGCAGAAGTGTTTACAGAGGATTCATAATTTAAAGGGTTTATCCTGTGGGGAGCACGAATGTGAAAATTTCAGTTACATATCTGAAGAACAAAAGCTAGAGGAAGAGGTTGCCACAAACATTTGTGGCAACGTGGCCAGTAGTGGATGATGATCATTAGATGATGATCCATTACCGTTTGTGCATAGAGTCTAGGGTCAAATATTTTTAGTATTAGCCAACTCAGGAGTATATGTGAGTAAGACTGGTTAAGACCTATCTAGTCTTGATTTTATCAAAATTTGTACGGGATTGACATATATACACACACTCTTCTTGTCTTCTTTCCTCAGACTGCCTTTTCAGACTGTGTCCTATGAACAGATACTCGGCACAGAAACAATTCTGGAAGGCTGCAAAACCTGGAGGCAACAGCACCACTGACACAGTCCTCCTCACCAAACTCCATGCAAGTGCCCTCTTTATTTAGTGTGTCTGCTCTTTGACTTTTGTTAATGGTGAAAATAATGGATTAGTGTATTAGTGAAATAAGGCTGCAGACTTGTATTTAAAAATATTTATTATATATATAAAATGTGTATGTAGCATCATTCCTTCCAGAAATAGTATTTGTGAAAAATGACTGCCCTCTGACAGCTGAGTGTTGTCTTGAGCATCTCTGTTCCCTGATTTGTGTTTTAGCATGCTGCTGACCTGGAGAAGAAGCAGAATGAGTCTGAAAATCGCAAGCTGCTGGGGACAGTCATCCAGTATGGAAATGTTATTCAGGTGTGTTCAGGAACCTATGAGATAAGGTGCTTTGGTGAATAGAACTGCAGCACCATGTATGACACTGTGATTAAAACAGAATTCTAGTCAATATCAAGCAGAGTGTTTTAAATAATTGCTACAGCACAAAGGCGTGTTATAAAGTTGCCTGTTGTAATGTCTTATCTTTCTTTGCTCATTGCCCAGGAATGGTTTGCACATAGATATGAGATATTCTGAAACCAAGAATGGACATGCATTCCTCCTCTGTGATGTACACAAGGGAGACGGTTCATACAGTGTAGGATGTCCTAGTTGCAATGAACTGTCATTCCAGTAATAAAGTGGGACAATAGGAAATAATTACCAGCTAAGACGGCGTGTTTATGTGTGTGTGTTTCATCACGGCAAAATGTGGTGCAGGAGACACCTGCTGCAATGGGAACTTCCACAGAGAAGTTTTGAGACATTTGCCGTTGGTGTTTATATCGTATGTCAAAATGAAGGCCGAGTTCGAAGAAGGGTGTCGTCTGAGCAAGGGCGCCAGAAGTAGCGGGGTAGGAAGTAGGAAAGGGGCCATTAGTCCCTCCACTTTACGCCCCTGGCCCACAACTGATCATTTATCTCTTGCCAGTAATGACACATTCTATATTCACGACCAGCCGTGTTTAACGTTGTACATTACTTGTATCAAACATGGGAATATTTTAGCAGAACACATTGTTAGTGTTAAAACTAACATAGGTTAAAGCTCACCATCTCACAATCACACATCATATATTATTCCAAATGAGGTGCAGACTCGCTGGTACTACCATGTATCATGCTGTAGGATTAAGTTTAGTAAAGTTGGCTGTGGTTCCCAAAAATATGTGGAGCATATAATTCCAGTGTAATTGGTGATAGATTCTTTTTGACAGGTCTGGGAACAGTTGATTAAATATGTGAACCAGCAGAGGTCATAAGAAGCACTTAAAGATATGAGATTTCAAGTACTTAAATCATTTTGAGAAGAAATAAAGACGCCAAACCGTTCCAGAGACTCCTATTTTCAGTGTTCCATTGGGTCCAGTTGTGCCAGTTCATAGTAGCTATGTGTCTTGCAGCCATGTAATGCTCTCTCTTGTTTGGCCAACAGTTGCTGCATTTGAAAAGCAATAAATACCTGACAGTGAACAAGCGCCTTCCTGCACTGTTGGAGAAGAATGCCATGAGAGTGACTCTGGACTCAGCGGGAAATGAGGGATCCTGGTTCTACATCCAGCCCTTCTACAAGTTGCGGTCCCTGGGAGACAGTGTGGGTAGAGTGGGATGTGGGATTTCAAGTTAATTATGCTCAGTAGCAGAAATTTAGGATGTATTTTTAGACTTTTCAGAAGGTTTGAAAACAGAAGTCAGATGGAGTTACATTTAGCTTGTGTTTATAAAACAATGAATTCAAAATATAAGACAACTAGCCCAATGTGAGCACCAGTTCAGGCTGCAGTTTGCCCTTCCTTTTATTTCATTATGCTCTACTTTCCAAGCAACTACAAACTGACATTTATCTGTGTTTGTGAGTTGTTTTTGGTAGTTGGACAGGACACAGAGTATTCTCAGCATCAACAAAACATTCTGCTGTTTGCTTTTGAGACAGGACTGAGAAGTGCTTTTTCAGACGCTTCAGCTTTCATGACAATTTCATTACCTGCCCAACAAGTTAAAGTTAAAGACAATGTTAACCCCTCCAGTCATGACTGGTTATCTACACTTCCCATGCATAATAGTTCTGGAAAGCCCTTAATGATGTTTTAGCACCATGATGGTTCACTTGCAGGTTGCTGGATCAATTACATAGATAATGTTGGACACCTAACTCTTTAGGTTGAAGACAGTATTATATAGACATATGTTACTGATCATTAGACCAGTTAGACCATTGATGTTTGCTGCCTATGCCTACAGATAATCTAATATCAGGGCCAGTGCTACACCTTTCTGTCTGATCAATTCCTTTCACACACATTATGGTCCACGACTCCCCCCAGTGCTTATCTGGAGACTAGCATGATCCATGTAACCGGATCTCCCATACGTACGTGTTATGTTCACCTTGTTATGAAAGAGAATTGCAGTGTTGAAGAATGATGGCTAATATCTTGGGACGTGACATACTTATGGTTTGGAATTTAAATAGAGTGCTAATTCCCACACAGTGGCCCTCAGATCAGCAGTATTTCATCTTGTTTAAAGATTCCCTGAATGAGTATTTAAAAGATGCTTACATTCCAGTTGATATTGCACTCTGGTATCACTTCTTGTTTCTGAGTAACACATTCCTTAGGATTGAATTTATCTAAACCAGATGCTCCTTTAAATGCGGTATGTTCTGTATTTATATTGCTCCTGCAGGTGGTGATAGGAGATAAAGTGGTCCTTAACCCTGTGAATGCAGGACAGCCTCTACATGCCAGCAGCCACCAGCTAGTTGACAACCCAGGATGCAATGAGGTACATGAACTCAGTAAATAAGACATAAGATAGATTCCATATTTGGTCATTGAAGTGGAATAAGAGGAAACTCTGGCTTAAAGGCCTGCATTATACAACAAGACATGTTCCAAGCTTTAGATTTCTGTAGTTTGCTCACACACTTCTCTCCTTTGTCTTTCAGGTTAATTCTGTAAATTGCAACACTAGCTGGAAAGTTGTTTTATTCATGAAATGGAGTGACAACAAGGAAACAATACTTAAAGGGGTAGGTATACTCATTGATGTCATACATTCTGTATGATTTATTTATATTTGTAAAAACGCACCTTCCTTAATTGGTTACAAAGAATATTATATATTACATATTATGAAAAAAAACTACAACATTAAAATCTCAGAATGTCAGATAAATACAAAAACAGAAACTACAAAGTAAGCAATACAATAAAAATGATCAGTTTTATCAGTAACACACTGTGCATGTATGTGTTTGTGTGTCTTTGTGTGTGATGGCAGGGTGATGTAGTCCGGTTGTTCCATGCAGAGCAGGAGAAGTTCCTCACTTGTGACGACCACAGGAAGAACCAGTATGTTTTTCTTAGAACAACCGGCAGGCAGTCTGCCACTTCCGCTACCAGCAGCAAAGCTCTGTGGGAAGTAGAGGTTAGCACGGCATGTTCTCCGCATAAAAGCTAATTCAGTTAATGGTGTTTGGCTGTCCTTGTCCTTTATTAACTGGATATCTAAATGTCTGGTATTAAGAGCACAGTGCCCTAACTGTGGAGAGAAAGCATACTGTTTTTTTAATATTACTTTAGTGCAACAGAAATAATCAAACCAAGAGAAACAAAATAATCCAGCTTTTTACCAGTTTGACATAAGATGTTTATTTATGTCTTCTTTTACATGTCTTTTTCCATTGCCATTGCCAGGTGGTCCACCATGACCCATGTAGGGGAGGTGCAGGCTACTGGAACAGCCTGTTTAGATTTAAACACTTGGCCACAGGTTGTTATTTGGCTGCTGAGATGGGTGAGGTGTGTGTCAACTTCTTTTCCTTTTTATCTCAAACTGTTAAAATGTCATACCCATGCATACTGTTTGCCTTTCTTACAGTATGTTTCTGACATAATAGCATTAAGTCCAGCAAAGCAATACCTGTATGTCTACAGACACATGTGTGTAGACAGACAGGTAAATTGGACGCCTTGTGCATTGACTGCAATTTGAAATGAATGATGCTGAGGAGGATATTTGACACGTTTCCCAGGTGAATGCAGACTTTGAGGAGGAGAGTGCTGAGCAGCGGTCTGCGGTAAGACTTGATCTCTTCTCCCATATGTGCATAGCAACATCACATGTGGTTGCCCCACCGCTATTGATCTAATCTGTTCAATTCTGTGCTGGGTCTTTGCTTTCTGCTCTAGGTGGTGGACTTTACACCCTTTAATTTCCAGGTACTGTGATATAATCTTTACTTGGCTGCAGCAGCCTAGTACAAAAATCATTGTCATGACTGTCAGTACTGTCTTTGCTGCTTTGTTGTTAGCAGCAGTAGCAGTAGATCACCACAGAGTGTCACCATGCTGTTCTCTCAGCTGATGTATGTCTCCCTGAAAATCCCCATTAGGTGGCAGTGTTGTACAAGCCATACTGATCCTAACAGGGATGTTCTATTTACCTGTAGCTCTTTATTATGTGCCAACAAGGCCCAATCTGTAGTGATGACTTTTATTTCATTAATGTGCACTAAGTCCGTCAAGATTTAGAGCTAATCAGCTTTCAATGGCAACTAGTAGGTTAAAGTGAAAACATGCATACTCCTTGGCATCATGTTTGAGGGTCGATAGCATATTTTATCAGTGGCAGTAACTTCCCTGCAGTTTGTAGCCAGTGCTTTACTCCCTCTCACTGCATGTTCTCTTGCTTTAGCTGGATGCAGATAATGAAGCTTTACGAGGTCGTCTGCGAGCTCCACAGGAGAAGATCATGTACACTTTGGTGCCAGTTCCCGACGGCATGGACATCTCCTCCATCTTTGAGCTGGACCCTACCACTCTGAGAGGCGGGGACTCCATGGTACCCAGGTATAATAATACAGCACACCAACAGACCAAACATACAATACTTCTTCTGGATTGCCTAGATTCATTTAAAATGTTAGTCGACGAGGTACAAGGTTGTTAATTAGTTATTATACAGCTTATATAAGGCTGCATAACAAAATAAAATTTGTAGTTCCTTCATGCTACACACAAAATATAAGCAAGTGTAGGACAAGGACCCTTTTTGTTAGGTATGGTCTGTTTTGTGCCGGCTTACCAGCTGTTTGTTCTGGTCACTTCTTGACGTGACATTCAAATGAGAGATTGTTGCCCATTCTTCTGTGTTTGGTTGGATAACAGATAGCAGGATAAGACACTGTTAGGAAGAGTGTCACATCTGTGCTGTGTTTTATTTATTTTTTCTGTTTTTTATTTTGCAGAGGTCAGAGACCAGAAAAGTTGATTTACTTCTGTGGGTTTTCATAGGGTACATTTTTTGGCTTCTGTGCCGACTTTTCCAGTGTGTGTGTGTGCATGTCTGTCTGTGTGAATTTCAATGTACTAGTCACTATTAGATGGCAGACAGAAAGTCCCAGCATGGAATGAAACAGGAAACCATTGTAATCAGGCTGACAGTGGGCAGACAGTGGGTAGTTTTCTAAATGCCATGCAAGATACTTGTTGTGTGTCGGAGTTAAAGCCACAAACTAGATACTGCATAAACACTGCATATGCCTTCACACACACACACACATCATATGGCAGAGCAGTGTTTTATCCCTGTCACAAACAACACATCAGATAAAAACAGAGGTTCCATTGTGTCACATCATCAGGTGTGTGCATGCGTGCTGCGGGCTACTGCTGCTAGAACCTCCCATTCCTACCTGAAATAACCCTGTCCCTGAAACTTTAGCCTGGCGACTAATTAATGCCAGGGAGAAGCGGTAAACAAAGGTAAGCCTGTTAGCTTCAGAAGGCGGTTACATAATGCCTGCCAAGAATATGGTTACAGGCTACTGTCACTAAAGGCCGACAAACCACACACACACACACCCCTACTCTTACACATGTGGAGCAGGTATGAAAGATGTAGTTGGCTCAGACTTTCCTATGTTTAGAGGTTTAATGTTTAATGGAAGAGAGATGATATTGTACAGGCCACTACTGGCTAATCTATAATGCCTCACACATGGCTGAGGAAGCTATTTTAAGCAGTCTCTTCCCTACCATCGAAGTTTGTTTACATGTGTTGCTCACTTGTTACAAGGATAACAAGTGAGCAACACATGTAGGAGTAGCAAGAAACTTAAATACCAATATACTGATTTACTACTTTATTAGATGCGCCTCTCTAATGCAATATGCAAGCCTATGTTTGTGATGCTTCGAAAGTTCCGATTCTGGTTGGCACATTGATTTTATAATCATGTTATCATCATTTATGAGGCCTTAGAAAATAGTGTTGGAGTGTTGGACTGTGTAATACTATTCTGCCCCTTGTATGTGAATAGTCATCATGTTCTATTAGAAGTACTTGTGGAGAAAAATACAGCAAATCAAGTGAAGGTTAAAAACTTGGTAACACCACTAGGTGGAGACAAATGGACATCATATTTTTTCTGTCAACTCTTACTATATGTCTTTGTGGTACTCTCAGACTACACTACACAGTCCTGTACCGGCAGACCTTTGAGACACACACTCACACACATGCCCAGTAGCAGAGATACAGTGGTGTATAAAATTGTTTGCCCCCTTCCTGATTTCTTTTTTTTTTTTTTTTGCATGTTTGTCACACTGAAATGTGTCAGATCAAACAAATTGAAATATTAGACAAAGATAACAGTTTTTAAATGAAGGTTTTTATTATTAAGAAGAAAATCCAAACCTAGATGGCCCTACATGGTTATCTCCAGATTAACTGTAAATCGGCCACGGTGCACTCTTCTGTACCTGGTAAAAAAGGGTCAAGTAGCTGCCGGGTATGATGTCTGTCAGTACATACAGCAGTGACACACCCCAGTGAGCATCATGGAGAACAACAAAGCTAACACTAGCTGAGCTAGCACTGCGGTAAAGTTCCACAAAAGCAACATGAAAAATAAGTCTCTGGCATCCAACCTACTACTCCCATTGTTTAGTTAGCTTCCAGTAAGGCTTAACTTTCACACAGTTTCTCTTGACTGTCACTCAGTGTTGTAACGTTGCCACGTTAGCTGTGCAAAATGCTGACTAGCTACTTATTAAACATTTACTCGCCTCCAAACTAACTGACATTGACCATGGTAAAGAATCAGCACAAATTGCTGCATCGGCCCCCATCCTCAGCGGGCAGAAGAGCTGAGTGGAAAAGGTTTATTTTTGATGGCATGGTGTGTGTGCATTTTACTCTGGACTGCTTTCTTAAGAAGTTCTCTGTTAGGTTGTTGTGAAAACGGGAGTTTTTTGACTTCCTGTGTTGTAAGTCTTATAGTCTATTAAACCATACAAGAAACAGAGTAAGAATCAGGAACACATTTGTTAAGTCAAATGTATTTGAATATTTTTATTCACGATCAGTATTATTTCTAACGCAATAAAGCCTATCACTCAAAAATAAAATACACCAGGTCTGCCTATGTCCCTCCCGCCCCCGAGAATAAAGGAATAAAAAGCACCTTTATCCTTATGAAAGTAATACCAGCAATTTTCCAATGAGTTTGGTCGAACAAGAGCTTATTGACCAACCAATCGACCGACTGACCAGAAAGTGTCAGCGCCACTTCCTAATGAACCTGTTAAACCTTAAACTCATCTTCTGATTAGTTCCCCACAAACACAGGTCTAAATGACACTAAAGCAATGCTCTGATAAGAAAAATCAGTGTCTCATTAAAGGGCAGTGTAGATTCTTGTTCACCTTGGTCAAGATATGTCCAGTAGTCTTTAGCAGGTTCAGCCCCTAAAGGACACTTTAATAGGACTAGTGGCTGTTGGCCATTCAGGTTGTTGTAGTGGTCCAACAAGTAACTTCTCCATAACTGGTCAGATGTTTGAAGCACAATGACACCTAGTTCTGTGCCTGGGTTTTTTTCATCTCAGACAATTTCCTCCGTTACTTCTAGGAGCTCCTATGTGAGGCTAAGACACTTGTGCACCAACACGTGGGTTCACAGCACCAACAACCCCATTGACAAAGAGGAGGAGAAACCTGTTATGCTACGGGTGAGTAGCTGATGGCTAGGTCAAGAGGTATGGAACTGCTGAGGTTTTCTGAACAAACATGGAAAAACATTTTATTTTTTTCAGATTGGAACGTCAGCAGTAAAAGAGGACAAGGAAGCTTTTGCTATTGTTCCGGTGCCGCCAGCAGAAGTGCGTGATTTAGACTTTGCCAATGATGCAAGTAAAGTGTTGGCGTCCATTGCAGGGAAGCTTGAAAAGGGCACCATTACACAAAATGAAAGAAGGTATGTAGGGAAAAATATTAACTTTAATTTAATTGCTACATTATTATGTGTTAAAAGATCTATATATTTGTAAATTTCCAATAGAAGGAAAACTGGATATCAC
The DNA here is from genome assembly GCF_014851395.1 of Micropterus salmoides. NCBI lineage: Eukaryota > Metazoa > Chordata > Actinopteri > Centrarchiformes > Centrarchidae > Micropterus > Micropterus salmoides. The sequence goes on from NW_024043372.1 coordinate 31,778,359, forward strand.
TGCTCACTATAAATTCTATTTTTAAATCAGTCTGTAATGGTTTTTTGTTTGTGCTTGACATGCACACCTACATATGTACACTCTTCAGGTTCGTGACCAAGCTCCTGGAAGATCTAGTGTTCTTTGTTGTGGACATCCCCAACAGCGGGCAGGATGTTTTGGAGATAATGGTTAACAAACCTAACAGAGAAAGACAGAAACTCATGAGAGAGCAAAATATCCTGAAGCAGGTTGGTCTTAAACCTCAGAGACTGTAACTGCACTGATAGAAAGTATGTGATTAACTTCATTTTTGGGTATTAAAATTCCCCATTTCCATTTTAGATTTTCAAACTTCTCCAAGCCCCTTTCACAGACAGTGGTGACGGTCCTATGCTGCGACTGGAGGAGCTTGGAGACCAGCGGCATGCTCCTTTTAGACATATTTGCAGGCTTTGCTACAGGGTGTTACGCCATTCTCAGCAGGATTACAGGAAGAACCAGGTAGGTAGACATGAAAACTCCACTGTGACCCCTGATACTATGGCCTTTGTTCTTTGCAGTAATCATCACCTCTTTTTTACAGGAGTACATAGCCAAACAGTTCCGCTTCATGCAGAAGCAGATAGGATATGATGTACTGGCAGAAGACACGATAACGGCTCTGCTCCACAATAACCGGAAGCTGCTAGAGAAACACATCACTGCTGCTGAGATAGACACATTTGTCACTCTAGTGAGGAAGAACCGGGAGCCGAGGTGAGGCTTACAGGAAGGGACAAGATCTGGAAGATAAACCTTCATAGAACAAGGGGGCACTTTGGGTCAGATTTTTTTGTAAAAAACTCCTAAGGAATGTATTATATGTAAAAGTATGGAAATGTGAGCAGAGATATACAAGTGGAACTGCTTGTGCATGTCCTTGGCAGGTAATTTGCTGACAGTCCGGTCAATTGTCGGTAATGATATGTGAATGAGGCTGATCCTGAAGTTTGGACAAAGTGGGCCCTCACAACTATTATATAAACAGTACTGAAAGTGTGGGAGGAAAACAAGTTGTTAGTATTTTCCGGTACTAATTTTCCAGTCTGTAATATAATCTGAAACCATGCAAATCTCTTAACTCCCCCAGTGGCTATGGAAAAATAAAATTAACATATTGTAATCTGCACCCAGGTTTCTGGACTACCTCTCAGACCTCTGTGTGTCCATGCATAAGTCCATCCCTGTGACACAGGAGCTGATCTGCAATGCCGTACTGGACCCTACCAATGCTGATATCCTCATCGAAACCAAGTTAGCTTTGCATGTTTCTTAATTATTAGATTTTTTAGTAAAACTGAAAAAGAGCATATTATAAATAAAATGTATGCTGTTCACCAGATTGGTCCTGTCGAGGTTTGAGATTGAGATAACGACAAATGGAGAGAACCCCATGGAGGCCGAGGATGAAGAGGAGGTCTGGCTGTTCTGGAAAGACAACTGTAAGGAGATCCGGAGTAAGAGCATCCGGGAGTTGGCCCAGGATGCAAAGGAGGGCCAGAAGGACGACCAAGATGTTGTCAGTTACTACAGGTGAGGTATCTTTACACATATGAAAACACATGCACTGTTGTAAAATCATATCAGAATGATTTTATTATTAATCTGAAGAGAGTTTTAGTCAAAGTAAGGTAATATAGTGCACATGAATCCAAAACCACCAGGTGAATGAAAAACCACATGACATGATGTCTGACCAAACATCATACAGGCATATAGTAAAATTCAAAGATATTGAATATGACAGTAACTACATTTTGAGATGACTAATAATTGCAAGCTCACATGATATTCCCTGGCAGGTGCCAGCTCAACCTCTTTGCCCGGATGTGTCTGGACCGTCAGTACCTGGCTATCAACAAGATCTCTGGTCAGCTGGATGTGGATTTGATCCTGCGCTGTATGTCTGATGAGGACCTGCCCTTTGACTTGCGGGCGTCTTTCTGCCGCCTGATGCTGCACATGCATGTGGACCGTGACCCCCAGGAGCAGGTCACACCTGTCAAATATGCCCGTCTTTGGTCTGAGATCCCTTCTCAGATTGCCATTGATGAGTGAGTTCATCTCCTGAATATTTAGATCGACTTGCATTGTCATTCCAAAGATGTCGCAGCATCTCTTAGATGTGATTCTACTCTAAATATCCAGCTATGACAACGATGGAACCACCAGAGATGAGATCAAAGAGCGGTTCTGCCTCACAATGGATTTTGTGGAGAACTACTTGAGAGAGGTGGTGTCACAGAACATCCCCTTCTCTGACAGAGAGAAAAACAAACTTACCTTTGAGGTAATGCCTCTTTGTGGATGGTATGAACAGATGAGAATTGACATTGGTTTATGTAAATTATAAGTCATGGCTTTCAATGTACTTGTCCATAGGTAGTGAACCTGGCAAGGAACCTCATATACTTTGGTTTCTACAACTTCAGTGACCTGCTTCGACTGACAAAGATCTTACTGAACATTTTAGACTGTGTCCATGTCAGCACAATTTACCCCATCAACAAGTTGGAAAAGGGAGAGGAAACCAAAGGTAAATCAGCTTTAATGTACATTAGTACCTTGGATGATCATGATGGTCATCATACAAAGAGAGTCAAGATTTTCAAAAGTCATTTTAGCTGTCGATTACTTTTGCTTAGTCTCAAATCTTTCTTGCAGGAACATTATTCCAGGACCGATTTATTCAATTACATACTGGTTAACTTCTCATTTTCACAGCTATGTGCAGATACAGTGCCCTGCAAGTAATTTAAAGATAGCATGCACAATCACACCTAAATCTTCTTACATGAGTTTTAAAAAACAAAAGAATTAAATTTAGAAATGATGTTTTAACCATCTTACAAAGTATGTTGAAATACAGTTTCATTTTTCAACGGTTGATTCTCGGTGGCCTCTCATATCCAAATTAAAAACAAGTAGGATCATTCCACACAAATTTTCATAATTTCTGCAGATTTGAATGTTATTATTGGTCTGGGGTTTTTTTTTGTTTGTTTGTTTGTTTGTTTGTTTGTTTTGCATGTACTGTAGCTGGCAGTAATGTGATGAAGTCCATTCATGGAGTCGGGGAGTTGATGACCCAGGTAGTGCTGCGAGGAGGTGGCTTGTTGCCCGCCACACCAACTCATCAGCCGGAGGGAGATGTGGTTAAAACACAGACTGAACCAGAGAGGGAAGACATCATGGTCATGGACACAAAGCTCAAGGTCATTGAGATTCTACAGGTAGGACATCAGGACACTGGTTCTTTCTTCATAACAAACACTTTGTTTTTTTAATTTATATCGGATCTTGTTGTCTTTTCTTTTAGTTCATTTTGAATGTACGGCTAGACTACAGGATCTCCTGCCTGCTTTGTATTTTCAAACGGGAGTTTGACGAGAACAACCCACAAACAGACAATGCTGCCAGCCAGAATGGAACCAATAATGTCCCAGGTCAGATGCCAGGTATGATGCCACTTGATTTAAACCTTTTACAGATGTTGTGGCTTGTCATAGCAGGAAACGCCTGGTATATCTATGTTCACTTTAAGGTGTGAAAGGTACTGAACTGAGCAATTGTTTACCAAATTTGTTTCACTTTTTCTGCTGTGACAAGTTAAAATATCCGCAGTGAAAAATGCCTAAAATAAAAAAAGGCAATTATTTAGCATTTTGTTTCATATTAATTTTGAAATAGATTTTTTTTTTTTAATTGCTTTGAATATTTTTAATAACTCTAGGAAATCTTGACTTTGAGAACATTGAAGAACAGGCAGAGGGGATTTTTGGAGGAAGGTAATCCAATGCTTGCTTGTCTTTCCTAAAGCTATTATAAAGCAAGAGGAAGCAAGAGAAAGGTCATGTAATTTCTGTTCCAATTACATTTTAGTGAGGAGAACACTCCACTGGACCTGGATGACCACGGTGGTCGTACCTTTCTAAGGGTCCTGCTGCACTTGACCATGCATGATTATCCTCCTCTCGTGTCTGGAGCGCTTCACCTGCTCTTCAGACACTTCAGCCAGAGGCAGGAGGTCCTCATGGCCTTCAAACAAGTAGGCCGCAGCGTTTTTTAATACTCAATTTTAATGTCTGACCATGCACACATCTGGGCTAGTGCTCATAAGTTCACTAGTGCAAAACCAGTAATTGAGAAATGTAAGGATTTATGAGAAGAAGTTGATGAAAATCTACACTCAATTAAAAATGTAGGTCCAGCTGCTGGTGACCAGCCAGGATGTGGATAACTACAAGCAGATTAAGACAGATTTGGACCAGCTGCGTTCTATTGTGGAGAAGTCTGAACTGTGGGTTTATAAGAGGCAAGGTGAAGATGGGATGGACGGAGATGGACCTTCAGAGTCTGACAATAAAAAGAAGGTGCTGTCTACGAGAACATGAAAACATAAAATTTGTTAAACTGATGAAGAAGGAAAGTTCATTAAAAGGCTAATATGCCTCAACAGAGATTATGTTGACTCTAAATGACAGTGTTTCTCATTGCTCCTTGTTTTACAGGGAGACTCACTTAGTTCAGACAAGAAGAAGACAGAAAGCTCCAGCAGTTACAACTACAGAGTTGTAAAAGAGGCATGTTCATTTATATTTGAATCTTTTATTTTCATGTATGTGATTTGTTCCCTGTAATTTAAACCCTCCTGCTGTGTGTGTGTGTGTGTGTGTGTGTGTGTGTGTGTTCAGATCCTGCTGCGTCTCAGTAAGCTGTGTGTCCAGGAGGGAAGCTCAGGGAAGAAGAGTAAGAAACAGCAGCAGAGGCTGCTGAGGAACATGGGAGCTCACAGTGTAGTGCTTGAGCTCTTACAGATCCCCTATGAGAAGGTACAACAGTGCAACTAGTATTTTATCACATGCAGAAGAATTAGAAAGCTTTGAAGCTTTGCATAGTTTTTACACATCGCCAGCTCCCCATTAATGTCATGTAAATCAAAAGGTAAGTCTGTCTCTGTTATCTTGCATTAGGGTGAGGATGTCCGAATGCAGGAGATCATGAAACTGGCTCACGAGTTCCTGCAGAATTTCTGTGCAGGGAATCAGCAGAATCAGGCTCTTCTCCACAAGCATATCAACTTGTTTCTTAACCCAGGGGTGAGTAGTTCAGGCATCTCAGATTTACTCCCAGGGATTGATTTCTACAGTGGATACAGTTCAGTTTCTTTTGGGAAAACAAATCTGAAATTTGTTTTTCCAACTCTCTCAGATTCTAGAAGCCGTCACCATGCAGCACATCTTCATGAATAACTTCCAGCTGTGCAGTGAGATCAACGAGCGAGTGGTTCAGCACTTTGTTCACTGCACGGAGACTCACGGTCGACATGTCCAATATCTCAAGTTCCTGCAGACCATCGTGAAGGCTGAGAACAAGTTCATCAAGAAGTGTCAGGACATTGTCATGGCTGAGGTCAGTTCTATGATATTTTTAACAATGGACAATGGAACATTAGTAATACGTACCAGGGAAGAAATAGTGATTCAAAGTAAAGCTGAAAGATGCAGGTGTTGGTAAAAGCAATGAAAATAGTGGTGATACTAATGGTAACATGAGCTTCTATGATGCTGACAATAGTTGGTGAACTCGGGCGAGGATGTCCTGGTCTTCTACAACGACCGTGCCTCCTTCCAGACCCTAGTCCAAATGATGCGTTCAGAGAGGGACCGAATGGATGAAAACAGCCCTTTAATGTACCACATCCACCTGGTGGAACTGCTGGCTGTCTGCACTGAGGGCAAGAACGTCTACACTGAGATTAAGTGCAACTCTCTGCTTCCCCTGGATGATATTGTACGGGTCGTCACCCATGAAGACTGTATCCCTGAGGTATGAATAATGACTTTTATTTATCTATTTCCAGGTGAAATGTGTCTTAATATAGGATTCAGAATCATTGTGTACTGAAACAAACGGATAGTGATTAGAGTGTGTGTGTCATTTAGCTTACTGAAGTTGAAATTAAAGCGTTAAAATTGGGTTAAAGAGCAGGCTGTCAACTTTTAATCCAGAGTGTTTATATCCACATTTTTAGGGGACCGAAAGTAATTTTATTATCAGCTGTTAGTTGACACAACTAAACTAACAAAAGAGATCATTTGGAAGAGATGTCAGTGCCAGTGAACTAGGCCTGAATGCAGCCTAATAATGAGATTAATCCATCAGATAAATATGTATTTGGAATGGTAGATACGTCAAAACAATCCTAGTTTACTTTATGTACATAAGATGGGTAGTCATGTATGCATGTATACATGTCTATGTACAATATATACAGTGTGTTGGACTTATCTATAATACTATTACTACAAGGGTGGTGATGGTGCAGTTGCGTGAGAGACCTGGGTTCAATCCCCCACTGTGACACATCCACCAATGTGTCCTGAGCAAGACACCTATCCCCTAGTTGCTCCAGAGGCGTGCAACCTCCGACATATATCCATATATAGCAATTGTAAGAAGCTTTGATAAAAGCGTCGACAAAATGTAAATACATTTTTGCAATTATAGATGTAGGCA
>NW_024043372.1:31785398-31787898 GCF_014851395.1 Micropterus salmoides
CTCTGATTACGTGTTACAGGAAATATGCAAAAAATATTATTTTTAAAAAACAACAGGTTTTATACCCAGCCCTAGTTTGACTGACTCTGTAGGGAGAGCAAAGGGCAACCGTTGTTGTATGCTAGATATTCACTATGACAGATAAGTGCTGACATAATAATGTATTTGCGTCGGTGAAGAAATTGAGTTTTTATGGCCCTAGTTACGAAATCTATTTAATATGGTAATCTTATAAATCAGCTATCCTGGGGCTCTTTGTGTCTCTGTCTGGTGAAGTCAGCCTGCTTTCATAAGTCTTCTGCTGACTCTTAATCAGATCACTATCAATGAATGGCCCTATCTTGTCAACAACATGATGTTAACAGCTTGAAAAACAAGCGAGAGGAAACTGTTTGCATGACAGAAGGAAAACGGCTCAGCTTTGCTTAATACATTAAGTGTTCTGCATCACTTCAAACCTGAGTCAAGTGAATTATGAAAATTATGAAACCGGTTTAGTGAGAAGATTTTCTACGCAGGAAAACAAAACTTGCACGTTGTTTCACTGTTTGCACGTCTTTACCCTCTTTTAGAAACTTTACTGAGTTGAGCAAACCTGGAAAGAATCTTGTATAACAGGCTTTCAAAACTGTCCCAGAATCTATGTATGTGATAACTCCTGCTTACATCGAACCTCCCCTCCTACTTTAGACCCTCCCTCCTTCCTTGCACACCACACATTCACTTCGTGCCGTTCTGGCACTGAAAAGTAGGGCAGGGTCTCTCTCTCTCGCTCTCGCTCTCGCTCTCTCCCAGCTTGCCCTCTCTGGGCTGATGTAACAGTGTTAGAGCTGCGGCGCTGTGTGCTCTCACTGTAACCACTCAGCTGATTACAGGTCTTATGTAAGGAGGGATTGTCGAGAGGAAAATGGGACATATATGATCCTGTTGCAGAAAAACAACAGCTCCATGCATGCAAGGTTTTTAAACAAGATAGCCCTTTGTGTAGTTCAGCAATATGCAGAATATCTCCTTCCTCACCTCGACTTCACAAACCTCTTTCTCATGCTGGATCAAACTTTTACTGTTGCATAGCATTGTTGTTGAAAAGCTCATAAAAGCAGAAATGTGTGGTCACATGCAATCACATAATTAAACAAAGTTTTTATTGCCGTGTAAGTGAGGCCAAACTCTTGGAACATGTTTCTGCAGCTGTGTGTGTTTAACTGCATGTGTAAATGTACACACCTTTTGTTTGCATGTATGCACGTTCACACTTGTAAGGTAGGCATGTACAGTAGTGTGTCCTCAGCGGGGTGTGTAGCTGTGTCTTTGTGTGTGCATGTATTTGAGTTCGGCTGCATGTAAATCGCAAATCATGTCTTTGTCTTGCTGTTGCGTGCCTGTTTGTAAGTGTTAACGCCCAGCATAGTCCTCAGGGTGCCAGAAACGTGTTATGCCCAGGGAGCAGAGAGCAGATGGTGTGAAAACAGGTGAGCACGGTGAGGCCTTGCAGCATGTTTTCCTGGCACTGTAAGAGGAGGCTTATGCAATTGCTTCTAACAGCACCTATGACTCTCAGCAGTGTGTAGAAACTATAAGACAATAAGTCAAGATAAGAAGTGGGGGCAAGAAGTTACTCATAAAAAAGTCCTCTGACTTTGAAGACCTAGACATTCTTCTCTGAACAAGGTGAATTTTGACATTAGTATAATTAACCAGTAACCCTTCATTAAAACACAGAGAGACGCTTGAATATAGCTGAGAGTGAAGTACATCTTACATCCACAGTCTTATTCGTTCTTGTTTTTGTTTTTTTTCTCTGCAGCGGTCCTTCTTCCATCGTTTAACAGGGGACAACAAGTCCGAAAAATTCTTCAAGGTGTTTTACGAGCGCATGAAGTTGGCTCAGCAGGAGATAAAAGCCACTGTAACGGTCAATACAAGTGACCTGGGCAGCAAAAAGAAGGAAGATGAGCCACCAGACAAAGACACGCTAGCACGCAAGAAAGGTGAGGGGTCGGGAGTTTAGGTCACCAGCAGGAAATGTTAGATCTTTTTTTTTTTTTAAGGGAATCACACGAGATAATCAAACTGGCAGAATAAACCTCTTTTATCTTCTGTGTGCGTGGCAATTGGTCTGTTTGAACACCCAGCGTCTAAATGCCATATGTGTGAAAACAGAAACTGCCACATCATTTATTTAGGGTATTAAATCTTGTAAATTTTCTGTATGCTTTGATCAAAGTCATTTAATACGGTCTAAATTTAGATGATAAAATCAATGAGAATATTCCCCTGAAAAAGAGCGAGTGATTATACAAATCAGTACATGAATACGTGACTAACTCTGGGTCTTATCTCCACTGGTCTGTGTTTGACTCTGTCCTAAACCCGTGGTTAGTCAAAGATGTGCCGGTGGTGGCAGTGGTGACCGAGGAGGTGAAGGAGCAGCTAGTGGAGGCCTCCGCTGTCACCAAGAAAGCCTTCACAACCTACCGCCGCGAGGCTGAAGCCGAAG
>NW_024043372.1:31792898-31807296 GCF_014851395.1 Micropterus salmoides
CTACCTTTCTCCACTCAGCAGAGTGTCTTTTCAATCCATGATTTAGGTTAGTGACAACAGTTATAGTTACGCAACAGCCACCGTCAGTCCACACCCTGCTGTAGTTAACACTTGTTCACATTTAAGGCAAACCTTTCTGACAATAATACAAACAGTATTTGTGATAAGTGTCAGTGATCAGGAATCTGTTTATCATTGGTTTTATGGTATTTGTTGTCATTTCAGTTAGCCCGTCACAACAAGGAACTGCAGGCTATGTTAAAGCCAGGGGGGACATATGGAGAGGGTGACGAGGCCCTGGAGTTCTATGCCAAACACACAGCTCAGATTGAGGTCAGTTGTTAGGTCTATGTCCGAGCTAGACTGTACCATTTTGGATCTGTCATTTTTGTTTTTCATTTAAAGTTTCACTGTGAAATACTGCCACAATGTATCACAAGACATCTGTGTTTGCTGCAGAGTATTGTGACATAGCTTGGCATCACAATTAACTTAAGACATGTGATGCTGTTTTTCTTGGCCTGCTTTTGAAGCTCTTCTTGTACCTTGACAGAATGACAAGCACCTTTGGCATGTTGGCACGTTTTCCACGTGTGCCCTCCTTGAAAAGAAGGAATGCTGATTGTTGACAACGTTCTTAACTTAGTTGTTGTTGGTTCAGTTTATCAGCCAGTTTTGTAAAGTTTTTTTAAAATTGCAAAATACAGTTTGCTTTAAAGAAGACATTATAGGGTCAAGATTTAGTTGCCTGCCACAGTGACAGAGAGTGGTGGCTGCTTCTGTGGTTGTGTCCAGATTGTACGACTGGATCGCACCATGGAGCAGATAGTCTTCCCTGTGCCCAACATCTGTGAGTTCCTCACCCAAGAGTCCAAGCTGCGTGTCTACTACACCACAGAGCGGGATGAGCAAGGCAGCAAGATCAATGACTTCTTCCTGCGCTCTGAGGACCTCTTTAATGAGATGAACTGGCAGAAGAAGCTGCGAGGTACTCAAGAGGCTACTGGTAACACAAACACGGTTCCCTGTGCGTCTTTCTCCTCAACTCTTTACCTTTATAGTTGGTTTACGTGTTGTTTTCTTGCATCCCTCCGGGCCTATGAGGACCACCCCTGAATAAGAAACAGATACTAAAGCCTCTTTCAGACACATGCACCATAAATGCTAGGTTAATTTGACATGCTGGGAACTGGAGACGAAAATTTCCTCGCACGTCACTCTTGCAACTCATCAACTCGAGATCTAGTATGATTTCCCAAACTCCTCCACGCCTTTATAGTCATCAAAAGCCACAACATGCAACACAATATACGCCTCAGGTCTCAGCCACCAAAGAAAGCCAAGTATAACAAAACAAACAAAAAATAAATCATAGATATAGAGCATGAGACAGATCTAACCCATAACTTTAAGTTTCAGTTCTGCCAACCACAAAACTCTCAGAGGCAAAAGCAGGTGTGCAGAAAGAGTCAAAACGTAACTGATTATGTATTAAATAAACTGGGCATTGTCATACTGAGTCAAACACGCTTAATTTAGAAAAATTGCACTTCATATATAAATAATAACAAAATGCCCTGGTTGATTGACAACTTGTAGGAATTGGGGACAATCCTGCTGCCAGTGCTGCTTGTAGTTGGCAGTCTATGTATAGGTAGTCAAAGTATTCACTTGTGTGGTCACCTTTAAAATCCATCATTAGCCAGCCTTAGTGAGACCACTCTCCTTCTTTGGTGTTCCTATTTTCCAAATGGCTACCGTTAGCAGCATTGCTGACGTCCTTGGCAAGTACAAGAAAGCCAAACCAATCTGTGATGGGCATCACATGGTTTTTCTATACCATAATACATTTTAAACAGTTTAAACAAAGACCACAAACTCACGCTGATAACTGTACCCAGCAAGTCTGCTGTTTCCATGTGTGAAAGGGGATGCACTCTGCCCCCTTAACCAACCCTGGAGGGATGGAAGTGGAAAGAGCATGTAAACCTCGATAAGCACTTAGCAAGTCATTTAAAAAAAAAAGTTGTATAAGTTAGTTAAGTGCTAAGATGGGATAACAAAATATGTTCTATAAAGATGTAAAATAATTCTTGTCCAGCCAGGAGAGTGTGCTGTCAGCTCTGTGAGTGTGATTGTATGTATGATAAACCCGATTGTTATGGGCAGTACACAAATTGTTGCACATTGCAAGCCCATTCACAAAATAGCCCTTGCTTTGGAGTTTACACATGGTGTTCTGTTTCCGGCCACTTTATTAGGTTCACCTGTTCAATTGCTTGTTAAAACAAATAGCTAATCAGCCAATCATATGGCAGCAACTCAATGCATGTGGAGGTGTAGACGAAGTCCAAAGCGAGCATCAGAATGGGGAAGAAAGGACCATGGCATGGTTTTTGGTGCTAGACGGGCTGGTCTGAGTATTTCAGAAACTGCTCTGATCTACTGGGATTTACTGGCAAATAGTGAATTTAAACCTAAAACGGTGGCTTTGCCAGTGTGGATGATTGATAAACTGGGGTTTGAGAGGTCACACAAGTGTAGAATGTTGTGTTTTTGTCTTAGGGGGGGGAAAAGCTATGGATGGAGCTTGAAGCCTGTCCTATCTTTAATTTGATGGGGGGTTTTTTGGAGGGGGGGGGGGTATTTCTGCTTTATTATAAGCAAAAAGGACAGTAAACAGGGAAGTTTACAAAATAGGAAAGAAGGCAGAGATATGCGATAAAAATACTTTGCTGGATTCACACCCAGGATGTTGTGCTTACATGTTGCATCTTAGCCAACTGACCTATCAGTGTGCTCCAAGTCTGTTCCATCTTAATAGGATTAATGGGTCAACCTGCTTCATCTACCTGCCAGTTTGAGGAATCTCATAATTCCTCTTTTAAACTAAACATTTCCACTAATCTTAAATACCATAGTCGTGCAGACCTGAACTGTTTGGAGTTTCCCTTTTAGCAGGGCAGGGCCCTGTTGACCCGTGGCTGATTCTCTGTCAGCTACTGCAGTGAAGTGACTGGTTTAAGAGCATGTTGAGAAGGAAGATTATCTATAATGTGATAGCACGTGATGATAACCTCTCTCCTATCTGAATGAATCAGTACAGCTGGAAACTATATTGTTCCGCTGGTGATAATCATGCCACGAATAAAGTGACTTCTGATGGTAAAAGTCCCCACCCACAGTCCTTCTTTTCTAATGAATAGTCTAGCTCAAAATAGGGTTGGCCATGATACTGATCTCCTGACCAAGGTCTAAGTAGGGTGTGTGTGTGTGTGTGTGTGTGTGTGTGTGTGTGTGTGTGTGCATGTATGCAAGTAAACATGTTTACTCTCCTTAAACTAGAAAATCATATCATGTTTGTGAAATCAGCCTGACAGTTGGTGTTCTGTACTTAAATAGATTTAGGTTTTGCCTGATTTTCTCCCTCTAAGTGAACTGTTTTGGTGCTTATGACTCTCTTTTTATAAATGTGTTTCACCCAAACCATTTCTTAAATCACTGACATGAGTCCCCACACAATGTTGGAGTGCTAAAAATCAAAGTCTAGATAATAAAACATGCTATTAGGGGTGGTGGTGGCACAATGGATAAGACTATGCCTTTGGTGTGAGAGACCTGGGTTCAGTGCCCCACTGTGACCCATCCACCAATGTGTCACCAAAGACTAGGGGTTAACCCTAGTTGCTCCAGAGGCGTGCAACCTCTGACATGTATAGCAATTGTAAGTCGCTTTGGATAAAAGCGTCAGCTCAATTAATAAATGTAAATAAATGTAATGTTGCTGTGGGGAAAAAAAATCAAATGAACTAAATCAAATTAAGTTGAATTATTATCTATGCATTTTGCTTCTCCTTGGTGTGAAACACTGATCAGTAATTGTGTGGTTTACTTTTACCATAAGCTAAAGTGTTGCATGAAATTATTAGATAAATTGTGCTTGTGTTTAATGTTTTGATTCCGCACTGTTCTCTCTGCAGTACATTGACCTGTGTTAATTTGATTCAATACCCTGTGCTCCAGCTCAGCCCATCCTGTACTGGTGCTCCAGGAACATGTCATTCTGGAGCAGCATCTCCTTCAACCTGGCTGTGCTCATGAACCTGCTCGTGGCCTTCTTCTACCCTCTGGAGGGCGTCCGTGGAGGTCTGTCTGCTAAAGTCTTCACCTTTTACACTTTCACTTTAACACTTGGAAAACAACAGATAACAGCAGTTTAGTGAGGCCCTGTCTGTGTTCTGTGTTTGTGTGTATGTGTACTGTGGTTAACACAATGAGTGTGACTATTGCAATGCAGGAAATGGGAGTGAGAGCCACAAACATTAACTGTTATGGGAAGGCCGTGGGTGGGGCAGGGGGCAGCGGGTGTACACTGTTGTTCTTTTCGTACATTACCAGAAACCTGTATGCAAAAGATTAACAAGAACAGAAATTGGACTATGGCTTGTTAAGGACTTTAATTTTTGGTCCGAACAACCATGCATGTTTACACCCTCCTGGTGCAGCTCTTTGCTGCCATGTAAAAAGAAACTTCCAGTGGCTCACGTTTGAATAATGGAAAGAATCTGGGGATGTGAAGTTTGGAAGAAGTGAGCTTACCAGACCTCCGTAGCCTGCTACTCATCTCTGCTTTAAGCTAGTGGCTCCAGGGTTCATTAACTGCTACAAGCGTAACTGTAGGCGACCGAGTTGCTTTTTAGGTAATGTAGGTGCCAGGTTTTGACAAGGAAGAGGAGCACGTGGAATAAAAAAAAGACTGTCTCTCTGGCTGTATATATCTCTTCACATGTATTTATAGTTGTTGGCATGCGTTTGGATCATCACATACTATAACATGCAGGACTTTACAGAATGCTGTGTGCTCTCGTGCTTGTGGTTTGGGTGTAGCCTCACACCTCCCTAACCAAAGTGAGTTTCACCACAAGTGGAGGTGTGATGAGAATGTAATCCTAGCTGAAGATTTGGATCTTGAACTGCAATGCCGTCACAAAAGACCAAGATGGATTAGTTCTTAATTAGGTCTTGACCTGTTTATTGATACTGTACCTTTTCTGCGCTTGACAATAACATGTTATCAGATTTCTAGTCTCGTTCTCACACTTCTTGGTTTGAGTCGTCTTTTTCTCCATATGTATCACTTCTGGTAATTAGTTATGTGTCTGCGTGTGTTTGCATGTGTACAGACTTGTGTAAATACTGTGGTCTACCCATAAGGCCAGAAACAACTTGCTTCTGAGATACCATTGAAAGTGACACCTCCGTGATAAGAAACAGATACACATACAACAAACAGTCAGATGTCAGACTTCTTACTTTACTCTCATGTAACCCTGTGTAACATTGCATCACTTAATTCACCTGTTATTTATGTCAAAGCTGCTGTAGACAATGTCACATATTTAAACTTAAACTCTCTTAATGGATCCACGTGTTTTGCCTGTGGCATTGGTACAGGAAAAGGATCAGTCGCTGCCGTTGTGTAAGACACATGCCCTTATATCCTCATCGTTTGACACAAACATTGAGTACCAAAACCACAACTGTACAATACAGCCTCTTGCACCAATAAAACAATGTTGGAAACATATACAGCATTTAAATCCAACATCAGACTGATTTTAAAAACATTTATTTTAATACTGAATCTGCGGAGCGCGTCATCTATTGCTTAGCTTCAGTATTTCAGGAAGAAAACATGGACCCGAGCTGTTTACTAGCAATAGGATTTTATAATAAATTGTCCTGACATTGATGCTGCGGTCATGTTAATTCAGAGTTACTGAAATTACCAGTTTCTGATTTGCAATCACCATCAGTATTTAAGTCGTAGTTATGACTGCGGGAAGCTCAGATAAATCCAACTTGTCCAAAATGTCTGAATACCAAATAAATCAGCCAAAGGCCATCATTCAAGTTAACAAATGAAATGTATTATTATTATTGTATAGTTATAGTAAGAAAACTATTATCTGTGGTCAGCTCTCAATATTTGGATTTCATTATACATTTTTCAACCAAAATTGTCGATCATGTGACAATCCTGAATAATTGTAGTATGTAATCTCAAATATAGTTTAATGAATATATACAGAGAATACAAAGACAAACAACTCCTCAACACTGATAGACAACAAACTGAATTCTTGGGTCAAAACAAACTATTTTACCAGAAATTACAAAGCCAGAAAAACAGAGGCTCTGCAGTTCCTTTATGAGATCTAAATATTTGACCTTGTGTCCCAAACCATATTAACCCCTGGTCAGTCAGGTGCTGTCATGTGGCCTAAATGTACAGATTTAATTTGGAGGAGATCTGATCCAGTGTTGGGTCACAAAGTGCGACAGATTACTTTAGAGATAAAATATTAATTCAGAGTGATAGGCTTTGGTTATCGCAACCAATTCCTGCATGACCGATTTAACTAAAAGGAATAAGTTGGAGACCGGAGCATGTTTTTACACTTTGTTTTGCGCTTTCAGTTTTGTGTTTGTTTTGCTGTCTCCTTTCCTTTTTTCTCAGTTCTCCTTGAGGGCAGTATTTGTGGGGATGTGAAAAGCCGCAGCTGTTAAGGCCTGCATTGTTCTAGTGCAGAGTAGCAGAGTGAAGACGCACATTGTGATTCGCATAAACTTTCAATTGTTCTGTCTGGGGTCAAACGGCGAGGTCCCTTTTGTTTGAACTTCCTCACAGCGATATAGAAGAGACAAAAAAAAGAGGTTGTTAGCTTAGCTCTAGAAACTCCATGTGGTTTTCAGTGTCAAAGGTCTTTGAGGGCTTAGCGGTGCACGCCAATCTGTGCAAGATGGGTAAAGCAACGTTTGTTTCAAACTGCAGCGAAAAAAAGAAAATCTCGGTTAGGATCCTCAGTAGTGAATATATAATGTCGACACAGATACATGCATTCTCACTCTGTGTCCTGGAATCATGTAAGCTTAGACCTCTCTTGTTGATATTCAGGTCAACTGCTTGCAAACCTTGAATAAACCAAACTACGCTGGTGAACTTAATTGGGGCATGACACACATTCACTGCAAATTTGCAGGTGGTATATACACAACTGAAACACTGTGAAATTCCCTTATTGTATCAGCTGCACACCTCACTCACACGTCTGTCAATGGAAGGTTAGTGGTTTGTTTGAAGAGAAGCTGTGGTTAGGAACTTTTCCCAGTAGCCACCACATGTGCATTATTCCTAGAAAAAAAGCTTCTTGAGTAACTCCAGGTTTCCATAGGTTAATGATGTGGTTGAAGCCAGGTGGGTGTTTGACTGCTGCTGGTCAACGCTTACCTGATCCCATACAAAGTGCCAGAGCCTGTTCTCCGTCACAGGCGCTGCTAGAATGTGACCCTGCAGGTAGAAGCAGACACCAGAGCAATAGCTCAGACACTTTCCAACAATAAGATAAACTTAGCTAAGTAAAGTAAAATCTCCGTTTTCATCATTATGGCAAACAGGCTTTACGTAGAATCTACTTTGAAGTGTAAATGGTTTAGTGTAAAGGTCAGCCTATCTTCTAATAGCTGTAGAGTAAGCAAGTCAGAGAGATGAATGGTCTTAGACTGTAGGCGTGTGACGTACAAGCTGCTGTGTCTCAGTTGGCTGCCAAGTCCAAGCGCCCAGGCGGCCTATTACGTTGCAGTGCCCAGGACCATCCCTGATGAATTTAGCTGGAGCCAAGTGTATTTTTAGCCAAGCGGGGGAGTTATGTAACGAGTACCTGTCATGTGATCAGTACACAGAGAGGCGAGAAGAAGGAGGCCTCAGAAGGGAGGGGATGGAGGGAGAGGTCCGGAGTCGTGTTGAAATTCTGACTGACTGCATTTCTGACTTGATAAATGTATTTGTGTGTTAAGAGGAATTAGATTAAAACATTGGCAAACTGATGCAGCCTTTCTGCTACATGCTGACCAGGATTTGGCACGGAGCTGTTGCCTGCTGACCTCATGATAACAATTTGCTGCTCTGCAATGACTGATGTAGAGTACATAACACACACACACACACACACACACACTCACTCACTCACTCACTCACTCACTCACTCTCACACACACAGGCAAAGAGCTCTTTTTATAATATATAATTCCAAAACTATTGGATTCGTGTTTGAAACCACTGGGAACTTCCTTCACTATGATTCACAAATGGTAGATAAGTCAGCTTCAGTTTCTCCACCTGGTATCCAAATTGGTCATTATATTTCTATGTCATGGCGACACATAACTCAAATGTGACTCCAGAAGTTGTGTTTTTGTAGTTGTGATGAGCTCAAAGGAGAGAAGAGAAGCGTGAGACCTGAAATCTTGTGCCTTCTCCGGAAGACACTCTTGTCATGACAAGAAATTTCCAAACGCATATTTATTTATAAGTGAGTAAAGATGAAAGAAGGCCTTGGTGAAAAGTGCTCAGCTTACTTTTGCTGCACCTAACACTTTGCGTGCGTGTCGATGTCACAATTCTTTCTGAATATGCAAAGAAGATATTGGAGTGAAGGTGTTGGGATGTTTAGTTACATTTTCAGACAAAAAAAAGCTATTTACAACCTTTTTGTTGCATTTGAGATATTAAAAATCCTTAAAGCCATGTGTACGTGTGTTTCACAGTTGACATGTGACATGTCTCACCCCTGATTAAATGAATTAGTCTCTTGTGATGGTAAAAAGAGAACAATACACACATTTTATTTAAAATAGCTGGCTACATCAATTATAATTGAATGGCTCACACCTCACCCTAATGTGACCGCCCTCCTCCTCAGGTACCCTGGAGCCCCATCTGTCTGCCTTGCTGTGGATGGCCATGCTGCTTTCTCTGGCTATAGTCATCGTCTTGCCTCAGCCTCACGGCATCCGGGCGCTCATTGCTTCCACCATTCTACGTCTGATCTTCTCTGTAGGCCTGGAGCCCACGTTGCTCCTGCTGGGGGGTTTCAATGTAAGTGTGCATCAGTGAAAGGCACTTATGCAGAACCCATGTGCAATGTCACATACAGTATAGATTCTTTATTACCCAGTAGGTGGACTGGAAGTTGCCTGTCCAAAAGGTGCAGTCACATGCCAAACATTAACTAAACATTAACCTAATGATTCAGGACTTGCGTGTACACCGTGCAGGAACACATCAATCCTTCAAACTGATTTCACATTCAAGTTGGCATGTAGACACATTGATTTAACAGCTGAGGTAGCATTAATAGAACAGCAGCTAATAGAAATGTTACTCATAGCTGTTTGGTGTTGACACAAGAAACAGGGAGATTCCACACCGCTGTGGTGGTCAACCACATCCACTTTATTTTTAGTGGTCTAAGCATTTGAAAACATACACAAATACATACTAATACTGCTATGTACGCCTTCCCTTCTCAGTTTAAACATTCTGTGTGCTATCGTGACATGTTGCTGTCTATACCTGTTCTCTTTGTGGTGTCCATTGTTCTGCAGTTATGCAATAAGGTCATCTTCCTGATGAGCTTCGTTGGGAACCGCGGAACGTTCACGCGTGGCTACATAGCCATGATCATGGATGTGGAGTTCCTGTACCACTTGCTCTACCTGATTATCTGCAGCCTGGGGGTCTTCGTCCATGTCTTCTTTTACAGCCTGCTAGTATGCCAGCAACCATATATACAATTTACACACATGAACACAGACACCCTAGATAGTGAAATACTAACAATAATGTCCAGCTTATGGTGAATAGAAATATAGACATCATAGTGTACAATTTTTCATTTTGCACTGTAACACAGAGGAACATGAGCATGCTCACATTTGCACTCCACATCTCTGAATCCTTCCTCTTTCCAGCTCTTTGATCTGGTTTACCGAGAAGAGACATTGCTGAACGTAATAAAGAGTGTGACCCGCAATGGCCGTTCCATTGTTCTGACAGCCGTGCTGGCCCTTATCCTCGTCTACCTCTTCTCCATTGTGGGCTATATCTTCTTCAAAGACGATTTCATTTTGGCTGTCGACAGGATACCCAACAAAACACTAGGTATGTCCCTTAGCAGGACGAACATAAGTTACTCCCTGACCCAGACAGCACAAACACACATGCTGGATGTCTGTTAAAAATACGTGTAGTCAAAGTGAAGCTAAGGAATGCGAAAAGTGTGTTCTGTTTAATAACTGTGCTTACCTTGCTTTTATCATCACCAACAATCTGTGCATATGAAGGATGTTACCATTAATATGCATAGTGAACACATAATTTTACAAAGTGTGAAAACAAATTGTGCAGTTGCGTAATGTCTCGTGCTCCCATTTGAACAGAACATGCAGCCAGTATGGTGGGAGAGTTCTTCTCTAGCGGAGTGTGCCAGAAAGAAAATGGGGAGAACTGTTCATCAGAGGCCGTGATGGATGGTAGGTTGACAAAAGTGAAAGGTAACTTTCTTTGTAAATGTGTGTGTGTGTGTGTGTGTGTGTGTGTGAGAGAGAGACTGGGGTGGGCAACATGGTGTGACTGCAAGTGCAAGCATGCATGTGTGAGAGTGTAAAGGTCTTTATGTCCTCGCAGACGTCTGACTCAGTCAGAGGAAATTCGTCCCACTGAGCTGTAAATCTGGGCGGTCGGTTGGTCATGGGATTAGACTGGTTGGACTGACTGGGAGCAACACCAGAGGTTTATACTCCTTGTCTGTCTCAAGGGACAGAGCCTAAGACCTGATGTAGGGGCCTACAGTTGAAAGGTCAGGGATTAATTAGCATCAGGTACAAGCAAGTCAGTGGTGCATTGATGGTGCCGAGAGTTTCTCACCACCAACAACAAGTTCTTGCAAACCTACTGACCTTGATGGAGAAAAGCCTCCAATCAAAGATGAACATGTGCGGCGCCTTAAAATTGATCAGCCGACCATGTCGAATCCTCAAGCTGCTTGGGGCTTGACCTTGCCCAGGTCGTCCCTGTCCTACTACTACTACTACTACTAGGCTGTCTGGCTAATGATGTTAGTGTGGTGACTTGTTTTTTGTGGCTAGTTAAGTAAATTCTTGTTATGCCCCCACACACCCCTGATTGGGAATGAAACAAGACTTAAAAAGCATATTGTGTCATTGTATATTGGATCTGAGGTTTTCTATTTTTTGGGTAGCTGTTATCTTAGTGACGACTCTTTTTTATGGAATTAGGGTTAAAGGCCTTGTTGACTGTTGGTAACACTGCATCTTACAGAGCAGACAAACCTTTGCATTCAGCCTATACAAACAATGACTATCATGACAGTATTTCTGTGTCTCCGTAGCTTCCCTTGCCATCCAGCCATCAGCGGTGGTGATCGAGGACAAGGAGCGAACATGTGACTCCCTGCTCATGTGCATTGTCACAGTATTGAGTCACGGCCTCAGGAGTGGAGGAGGTGTTGGGGACGTCCTGCGGAAGCCATCCAAAGAGGTACAATGTAATATAGACACTGCAGGGCCTATTATCGGGAAACTCAGAGAGGGTCATGTTTGGAATAAATAAAATATCCTTGAGCAAAGCCTCAATTCTTCAAGCTCCCCTCCTTTCAAAATACAGCTCTGCCCCACCTTGTTTTCTACTGCAGGTAAAAAAAATATTTGAATGTGCCTCAGAGAGTACACATACAGAAGTACCGTGCACACATGTATCAGCTACTCAAGTGGTCTTTCCTGAGGTTAACCTTGAGAACAACACTGTTGCTGCGTTGTTACTCGAGCGATCAGGTTCATTAGGGGTTGAGTTGATTACTGCAGCCTTTTTGTTTCTCGGCACCGGGCAGTACTTCAGTTTTTTACATCATCTGCCCCAGATTACCAGGACTGAATTATGTAATCCCTGCCTCCGTGACCTTGAATCCTTCCCAAGTATTATCACATCAGTCAGCTAGACAGAGTCTGCCATTGGTATAAAATGTGTTAATCCCCTGAAGCAGCCATGCCTTGCTAAACACACACAGAGAACTCATCTTTCATATAGACCAGGACACGGCCTCATGATTTTTTTTTAAGTAGCAGTGTGAGGACATAAAAACTCATTTTTGTGTATATTTCTTTATTATATTCTGATATATTGTTCTGTATGTACATGTCCTGTAAAACTATAAAAAAAAAATCTAAATGAAATAACAAAGTTTGCCTCGTTCTAGCAAAGATTACATTATCATGAAAATGATGAAATCTCGACTAGTACATATTTGTGTGTTTGGCATTACAAATGCGAAATAAGAGCAACACATCAGATACACACACGCTCGTCCAATCTGGCTTTTTACATCGCAAGCGATTCAACCAGACAAACTCTGTAGAGAAAAATAGAAAAATAAAAACCAGAAAGAAAATTGATTGTTTGATTGTTGCATCATACTCTCTTGTCTGTGAGCAATTACAAATCATTTTAACTGCCAAAGGAAAGCCCCTTCTTCTGAAGTGGTTGCTTCCCTGACGCACTTGTGCTGCTGTTAGTTTCTGACACAGTTTCTCATTAGATACCATTTAGGGCCACTTTGCTGGCTTTTGCCTTGATCTGCTAAACTCGGTCTTGTGAGGAACCACCTGATTTGGGATCTTTCTCCCATTATCCTTGCATCCTGCAGAGTCGAAATTAGTTTGTCAAGGGCGCGATCTGACAGCAGGTTAAAGGGGTGGACATGGTGCGAAAGAACCGCTGACCCATCAGCTGATTCAGTCATCCTTAACATTAACTGTCTGCATTCTTCAAATGCAGCTCCTCCGTGTGTTGTCGTCTGAGTTGTCTACAAAGCTTTTGTCAAATTACACATTTATCATTCATGGAGATTATGTTACACCCTGAAATTGAGTCCTGTTAAATGAAAGAAATATTTTTTTTTGTTTTGTATTTCTGATAGTGATAGTAGATTAACAGACAAGACATGCATGGATACAGAGAGGAAGAGGAGGGACGACATGCAACAGTTATTATTTTTTTTATTTTATAATTTTTTTTATTAAATTAAATAAAATTGTTATTTTTTAAATAATTCAAATTACAATCATTATTATGTCCTATATAAATGTTCTGTATACCTATATCGCTGTCTATCTAGACTCATATGGGACATATGTCTAATCTAATTAAGCAGTAGCATTTGTGACTCACTTAATACATACCGTTTGTGTCAGCATTTAATACACTTTCTCACACTCACACCTCTATTATTTCTCACATTTGAAGTTTATGTACAGTGTTATATGCTGTGGTTACATAGCCCTAGTTTTTGTTGAACTTTTACTATTGAACCTATGTGTATTTACATGTTAATAGACCCAGACTATTTCAAGCATAGTCTTGAGTAGTAAATATAAAAATTAACAAAGGTTTTACAATAAATAGAAATGTTATTAATTAGTAATTGAACAAACTCCAAAACCCTGCACAAATTTGGGAGAATTAATTACTCCCTATAGTGGGACAAAGTTGTGTTCAAATCAATTATTGGCTATTTTATGCAGTTTTTTGTTTTATTGTTGCACAGAAAGGCAAGGGCAAGGAGCAAAATGGAGTTTAGATTGAGATATAAAGTGTAATGTATCACGGTACCCCCCCCCCCCTTCGGCCTTAAAGTTGTGGTCCACAATTTATTGGATTATAGTAAACTTGGACATAATTAACACTGATAACAATATGCAGTGCACGTCAAACACATACATTAAATTGAATGACATCAAAGTGGATGGAGAAAACTGATATGAGATATTAAAGGGCATTTATGTTTTACTGAGATAAAAATTTTATTTAATTAACTCTTACTTCAAAAGTATGTAACATATTTGACCCAATAAGCAAAACAAATTAATGGTTGGCTAATTCCATGTGTAAAAAAAAAAAAAAAAAAAAAAAAGAGAAAGAGAGAAGAAGTTCCTTGTAAGAAGTGTAGTGGGCTGCAGCATGCCTTAAGAGGCTCTCTCTGAGAATAAGATATGCTGTACTGGTAGGCCAAAGAGGTTACTTAGAGGACTTTCATAACTTCAAACATATCAGAAAAAGCATTAATGATGCTTATCAAGGATGAAGACAAGCTTGTGCACCATCACAACATGTGTTAAATCTACAGCTTGAACCATAGACTGAAGACATGACTCACTTATATAGACCTCAGTTAGTTTGTCTTTCATGTGAATTCACTGTACTGTTTCAGTTCGGGTTGTGTTTGACACACAAGGATGGTATATGCACCACTGCATAGTGCCCTGTATGCAAAGAGGGCGCTATGAGTCACTCCGATGTGTTTCCAGTGATGGCAGTAAAATAAAATATAAATAGGCTCCATAGCCCAACATAGCCCCCCCTCCCACCTCTAGTTTAGATACAACTTGACATCTGGTGAATTTTAGCCATTAAACTAAAATGTCACATCTCAAATGTTAGATTTACAATAGTTTTCACATATTATTTTGTTTTCAAAATTAC
>NW_024043372.1:31807796-31839017 GCF_014851395.1 Micropterus salmoides
TAGCTATGTTTGAGTTTCTTCCTCTATGAATGTTTCTCATGGTGTGCTGGAAAACAAGGAAAACCTGTTACTGCAGATGCAATGAAGTCCTTTTAGGAAGGATGGCAGCTCCTCTGCACGCTTACTAAGAGGAAAGCTGCAATATGTGTTTACCTGTTTGTCTGTGCACAGATGTATACATCACTGACAGAAGAAACATTGGTCTACACACAGTCACCTCTGGATGCACACACATCTCACATCTACATGAGCACACAGCTCTCATTGGTGAGACTGGTTGGATATTGAAGTAAAAGCAGTGAGGACGAGGCAGAGCTTCTCTGTGCATGATGAGGCTCATCTTCAATCACTCAGCGAGTCACTGTCAGTCAGTAATCGCTCGATCAATCACACAAACATAATCAGATGCAGAGCTGCAGGCTTCAGTTTGTGTGGATTTATGCATGTGTGTGCACTTCAAACTTTTTTCCCCCACATCTTTGATTCACCATGTTACCTGCGTTTGTTGGTAATGACTTCAATGTATTCATTTACATTCAAACAATTGTTTCATTGACGATTATTTCACAGACTGTCTTCTCGATTCATGAGTGAAATATTTGGTCAGGTCGAACCAACAGTTTGAAATGCAAAAAATATTCAATTTAATTCACAAAGGAAAAAGAAAAGCAGCAAAACTTATATTGAGAAGCCAGGATTAGGAAATGTTCTGCATTTATTCTTGAAAATTAAATGAACAGTTCATCAATTCTAAAAATAGTTGCAGATAAATTTTTGTTGATCTTTCTAGCTGTAATTTTTATTTGTTTTGGGCTTAAAAGCAGCCCATCTCTCACGTGTCATTTACAGTATATAAATGTTAAACAGTTTCAGTTGTGAACATGTTGCACATTATTGGCATTAGCAGTCATTATTAGCACCAGTTTGAGAGGCCGACTGCAGCAGCAAGTCTCCTTCAACATTTAGATCTTTTCTTTCCCCCTCTCTCTGCTTATTGACATGCAGGTGTTTGAATTAAATCACGCTGTGAGGCACCCGGGTGCCTGATATTTTACTGTGGACTCACTTCAGTGTTTTTTTGCTGAAGAAGATGAGTATGATCAGCGGGGCTTTTGGATGTCGCTCTTCTGAGATATTTCTAGTGAAATCAGAGTTTCTGTCACAAAGATTCCTAACATAATCTTATATAAAACATCATTACGTATCAGATTTTTCATCTGTTTCAAAAGGCTCTGCCTGTTCCAAGAATTACTTTGTGTTAAAATGAATTTACTTGATTTAGTGATCCCATTTCTGCTGGTATGCTTCCATTAAAGGGAAATCTGGACATATTCCATATTTTCTTTAACAAACGCTGTCTGTGTAGCCAAAGCCTGATATTCCTTTTCCTCTATGTCAGAGAGCTCCCTTGTTGTACAATGCTATCAAAACACATAACTGAGCCACACTAATGCACTAGGTGGCATGTACCTTCATTATTGTTATGATCATTGGCACTGTAGTTTATTTTGAGTTAGTCCCACAAAAGCCATCCCAAAAGAGCACTATTTATTCCTGAATAATGTCTGCTAAAAAGGAAATTTTTTTTTTTAATGAAAGGTGCTGCATACATTTGTAAACTTGTTTTAAAGATTTACATCTTCAGTAGGAGCTAAAGGATTTGGGGCCACAAACAGGGCCGGTGCTTGAAAAGTGTTGGGAGACGGACCTAAGCTTTATTTACATCTGTATGTTAAGGAGTTATGGCGTAGCTACCGAGCCTACATGAAGCTATGGCGGCTACACGAGGTACCACATGAGGCCACAAGAGTCTTGATTGGTGGGTGGAGACTGAAGACTAGGAAGAAGTAAGAAAGCCTCAGCAGCTGTCACTCTGTATCAGTAGAAGTATCTGTAGAAGTTATGTGGATGAAACTCTAGTTATATAAGTACATAATTGGAAAGCAACAGTGTAGATACCTACTCTAGGTAATCCTTGACATCATTCATAAATCTGGATTAACACATGGCTCGTTTTGGTCTTTTGATGGGACTCGTTGACAATAAAAAGTATAGAATGTCTTTATACTCCGTGGCCTTATCCTTTAAGTCTTCCATTCACAAAATTTCCTCCATGAACCTTTCAGAAAGAGTGAACGTTAAAGATTCATTTCTGGCTTACTGTATATGTATGTGGGTAAAAAAAAAAAAGTACCAGCAGAACAAGAGTTCAAAGTGCGAGTAATTCTTACTGTAACTCAGATCTCAACATGTCACGTGGCTGCCTTCTGGTCTATGACGGACTCGGTCATGAAAGAAAGATCATGGTTTGGGTTGACATCACTACTTTATTAAGGTCAGTGGAGCCTCGTCGTCACAGTTCCAATAATACTGGTTTATGTTCTTGGTTATTGTTAAACAAAACAAACTAATGTGGACTGAAAATGGAAACAAACAGCCGTCTCATGTGTTAAAGTGCAATGTTTTGGAGAAGGATCCAGCTGCAGCTCGCAGACAAACGTGAAGGAAACTGAAGGAAGTTGAACTTCCAAATATGGTTCATCCCAGAAGCCATAATGCGATGCCGTTTATCTCGGCCCACACAGAGAGTTCAGATAAGATCATTTAAGTGTGAACTAATGAATGTACATTATGCTGTCCTGCTGCCTTTGAACCACAGCAACGTACATTCGACTTCAAAAGTTGGCTTAGGAAAACAAATTAAAAGGCAGCTGCAGGTTTTTTTTTCTATATTGAATCTTGAATTAATTTCATACAAAGATCTTTAGCCAAAACAAAACGACAAGATAATAAAGCATGACCCAACTAGATACGAAGGGGTGTCACGTAACAATGTTTACAGATTTTAACAGTTTTAATTGCTTTACTATTCTTGCACCATACAATCTTACAGTTCAATATATAGTAGTAAAATATGTAATTATATATTTTACAATCAATATCAATCTTGTTGGTCTCCTTGCCGCAAATTAATAGTTGAACCAGTCTTAAAGAAATATATAGGGTACTACGTGGGCTGAGATAAACGTCATCACGTATTGTGCGCGGTGTCTTCTGGGACGAACCATATTTTAAGGATAAGTTCAGCTTCCTTCAACTTGCGTCATGTCTGCGGGCTGCAGCTGGATCTGCTTGATGTTTTGACCTCTCCCTCTACAGTTATCGCTCTACAGTAACATCACCTCACTTCCTCCTTTGCTCCCGTGTAATTACCACAGACAATCGAGGCCACTTGAACGTAAACACATGCATTTTGGGGCAACTGGTCATGTTTACTTGGGTGGACAGGCTCATATTATCAATTTAGTTGGTTATGGATTTGTTTCTAGCATAGATAGTAAAAGATGATGTATTCTGTTGTTTATTTATCAATTACTGAACACAATCTGTAATTGAAATGTTGTGAGAACCGTCCCACAGTTGCACTCACTGTGACTTTAACACTTACAGAACGAGTTTCTTTCCACGTCAATCAAAGCAGTCATACACAGTCAGCCTGCACAGATCAGTGACCCTATATGAGACAGGCTGACACACGCACACACACACACACAAACACACACACACATACACACACACACACAAACACACACACACATACACACACACCACACACACACACACACACACACACAAACACACACACACATACACACACACACACACACACACAAACACACACAACCACATACACATACACACACACACACCACACACACACACACAAACACACACACAACCACATACATACACACACACACACACACATACACACACACACACACACACAAAACACACACACAACCACATACACTACACACACACAACAAACACACAACCCACACACACATACACACACACACACACACACACACACACAAACACAAACACACAACACACACACACACAGAGTCCATTGTGCTGCACCTGATATAGTGTCTGAGGGACCCACCTGTTCAATAGGTGGTGTGATTGGTAGATTTAAATAATTGAACAGGTCTGGTAACTGTATCCTTTAAAGTGGGAACAGGGATGGGCACCACACACTCCTGATCCAACTTCAGCAGCAAACACTAACTAAAATGCTGAAAAAAATATTGTTTCGTGAAATCTTAATTTTATCTCACTGTAGTTTTAATTCTTCCAGGATCTGGGCTTTATGAAAAGGACATATTTATCATTATAAATTAGCTTTCATGCGATAAATTGGTCCAAATGGAGAATTTTTTTTCTTCAGCATAATCGCACAAGTTAGCGTGCAGAAACACACACAAAGCCACACACAGCCAACATGACTGTACCGAGGGAGGCATAGTGTTCGACCTACAGGGGGGGAAAGCAGTCAGGTGAAAAGCTGCTGTAAAATATAAATCAGTGATTAATTAATGTCATGATGTTCATAGATGGTATCTGTATTATCTGTCAACGCACGTGTGTGTGTGTGTGTGTGTGTGTGTGTGTGAGTGTGAGGAGGAGGAGCTGATAATTGTAACATGGCTCCTCTATTGCTGGAAGCCTCCCCAGAGTATTAATTCTTTCTCCACATGAAGGCTCATACATCAAATATAATACTCTTTCTCTCGCTCTCAGTCACGCACACACATACGAACAGCATGCAGTCCATATGGATGTGCCATCTTCCCACAGACACACTGATTCACACTGACAGCCATACTGAGAGGCTCAAGCAGTCAGGACACAAATAGTATCAGATTTCGACCATCAGCCTGCTTGCATATTTTCTTCAGGCGTCATGTAATGAGCCGCACTATGCACAAACATATCAAAATAATTGTAAATATGTAATGCCGATATTTTCTATTAACTCTCAGTAAATGTTACAGTTCTGCTGGCAAATATTTGGAGCAAATTGAATAACAGAAGAGGGCACATTTCATGTTCATCAGTCTGGCTGTCTAACTACCATTGAGCATCTGTGAAGCAGTTTTTCTGTTATCGAGCAACATGGCTTGTTTTTTGTTTTCCAAAAAGATGTGTGTTTTTGCTTCAGCTTCCCTGTTTGTTTTCTGTGTTCTTTCCTTGCAGAATCGTTTTCTGTTGATTAAGACTAATTACATTACAAGAAAAACACGTATTACAAAAGGTCCAGAACGCGCAGTATTTCCTTGTGTAACGGTTGTTAAGTTAAACAGAGAAAGAAAATTAAATAGAAACTGATTTACCACTGCTAATAGTTTGGTTAGGGTTAGTCACCAAAAATGATTTGGTTGATCAGGTGTTGGTCAGGTGAAGGTGAGGGAAATGTTACTGTCATGGTTTAAAGAAAAACAACGTTGAAATTAAAGGAGGGAAGTCACACTTTTTTAACCATCCATGTACGCAGACCTCCTACCTACGAGCTTATGTGGCTCTAAAATAACATAACACTACTTCCATTTGGTGGAGAGAAGGTCAGGTCGCTCAGGTCCTATCTGTTTGACAACACCTGAAGTTGCTCAACGTCCTCCTGGATCCACCTGTTTATATCTGTTTACAATCATTTTTACATCATGATTGTCCATACAGTAATTTTATTATGTTGGTCTATTCTGTACATACGACATCTATTACATGTTTGTCTGTCCTGGGAGAGGGATCCCTTCTCTTCCTGAGGTTTCTGTGAAGGTTCTCAGTTATCCAGGTCATAGTTATCCAAAGAAGGTTAAAGTCAAGGGCAGCTGGACTTTGTTGAAGATACTAGAAGACATTTCATCCCTCTTCCAAGAGGCTTCTACAGTTCTGACTGACTGGTAGGGAAACTCAGCTATTTAACCTCAGTGGGATTGTTTGCATCGTCGATACACCTGGTTGGTTAGTGTTCCTGGCTGTTGTAACGACAGTCGTTATGGTTGTCTGAACGACCATTATTGGCATCTTCACCTGAGGCCAAGAGGTAAAGTTTCTTAAGTTTCCTGGGAAGTGATGAAAGGACAGCATTGTAAGTGGGGTGATAAGTGGTGGCGTAGACCTCCTCTTCTGTTCAGTGACGGCTTCTCACACCGGGTGTAAATGGCTTCCTTGACACCTCTTTCAAATAGCTGAGTTTCCCTACCAGTCATTTCAGAACTGAAGAAGCCCAGTTGCCCTTGAATCGAGGGTCAGAGGACAGAGGTTGTCGCATGCCATTACAACTTGTTCTCACTCCAAACTCGTCACATATGGACCCTTGGTCAAGACCCTTGGTACACTGAGTACCTCTTTAGCGCTGCTTTTGCATGTGCAGGGCTGCGCGTTCAAGTTAGCAATAATGAATACATCTGACTTTTAAAATAAAACACGTGGTTTAATATTGTGAAATGCTCACAGTTTGGTTAGGTTTAGAAAAAGATCATTTGAGAAGTTTGTTACATAAGTTAAGTTAGTTGCGAAAGTGTTGTGTTTAAAAGAATCAACATTGACTTTTTGTTTCACACAGGAAAAGAACTCCTGAGTTAATGTCTGGTCTTTTTTATACTAGGCCTACTTGTAGAGTTCTAAAGGGGTACCAGGTGCGTTAAAAAGTAACACCAAAAGGTTTTAATCAAGCGTCCACATGTGATGACTTGGGAGTGAGAACGGGTTATAGTTTGTAAAGCCTTTTGAGGCAAATTTGTGATTTGTGATGTTGGGCTGTATGAATTAAAGATCAGTCAGTTCAGCAAACCATGCATGAGTTTGGCGGCCCCGTGGCAGCTGCTTAGTTAGCTTATAGGAAGGGCCGACTCTAGTAGGGAGGAAGGTGGTCGGGATGAATTGTGAGCAAACAAGGGTTGGGACTTTCTTGACACTTTCGTCTTGAAATATACAAAAAACACAATTTTATCTAACCTTAACCAAGTGCTGCGAATAGCTAAACATCAACATCAACAGTAAAAACACGACTTATGCTTTATTTCATAGGAGTGGATTTTGTGAAGAACCTAAATCAAATACATTGTCAGTGTTATAGATTTTCCCAGTACAGATGTTGTGCAGCATTCATTAAAAACATTTCCTACTTACGTTGTTAAAAAATTTAATTAATTAAACGTTATGTTTCCTTCCAAACAAGTCTGTTGTTGCAAATCGGTAGTACATAAACGTAACGTCTGGCAGAAAGGGTTGTAAGTCTCCCATGATGTTGTGATTTGAAAACAGAAATGAACAAAATTGAAGCAGCACGATGTAACCTGACTGAATGTCTAGTATGGATTAAGCTTCAAAACTTCTAAAGCCTACGTTTTCCATAATGCAGCCTTCTTTATGTTAGACTGTCACTGGTAGCCATTTTATAACTCTAGGTATCACTTCATCCCAGCTTACTTTGGAACAAATCTCTCCCGTGTTGTTTGTGAACACATATGCCCAACAAAATGAGCTTACTCCCAGTGAATTTGTGTCGTTCTCATGCTGTTTCACGCCTGCATGGCAGCGATTTGAGACCATCTCACCCATAGCTCGGCTCCTTTGCAGGAAATCCCCGGTGGTAGGATTTATGTGCGAGTGGTTTTTATCAAGTATTTACTGGATCTCTGCCTTTGTGCTGTCAGTCCTTGTCACCGCTCTCCTCCTCCTGCCTGCCCGCCTCATTTCTCTACATATGCAAGCACACATGGGCTCACACACAAAAACACACACTCTGTCTTTCTCACACTCACAGAGGCTGTCCATCCCCCTTATGTTTAGATACCAGTTGGTGTTTCTGCTTCACCCAGAGGTAGCATGCTGACAGGTGCAGAGGGTCAGGTGCTGGTGAGACAGAGAAGGAGTGACTGACTTTGAAATAAATTGGAAGGAATGAGGAGGTGAGGAGATCGGACGACAGCTTTGTGACGACATCTAGGGTGAAAAAAACGATAAAAATGATCATAATATGAACGACTGAATAAATTAGTGATTAAGTTAGGTTTTTGAACTGAAATGTAGATCAATATGATCTCCTCAGAGTTTTATGAGGGAGTGTTGAACAAAAATTTGTATTGAAAGAGAAAGTAGTGCAGGAAGGAATTAACCTTTTGAAATGTTTTTTTTTCTAGTAACTAGCTAATAATGCAGTTAGTCCGGTAGTACTGAAACGTAGCCGCTTACTTCGGCTATGCATGTCATGATTTCTGTCCTTGCACAGCACGTATGCATTTACAACGACAGTGGCAGATTTAAAGCTTAAAATATTTTGTAATTGTAATTGTTGAATCAGTGTGTCTTTGGTCTCAGACAGGGGGTACAAAAGCAGCTTCTCATTTCTAGCCGCTGACTGTTTCATTTTGCTGGCTGAAATACAACTGTGGCTAGCAGGTTTATTAGTTAGCTAAGCTAATGTTACCTTCATGAGTTGGTTGATAGCGCTGTTTCCAAATGAGTTTTTAATATTTCCATCTGACTTGTTTTAAAAAGAAAACATCTTGTAAATGGTGTAAAGTTGATCCATATAGAGTACATGAAAATAAAGAAACATTGTATTTCTGTGCAAGCTAAAGCTTGGTAGAAGTCCATTTAGTATGATAAAGAAGAAGATCAACATAAGTTACTGTTTGGCTGCTTATTAACTCACATACATACATATTTTCACACAGTATGTTTTCAATTTTGGTAAGGATCCCTTCAGAGATAGACCTTTTTTTTTTAAAGAGTAAGATCCTTTTTGTTTAACCAGAAACACTCATTATATCGTTCTATTAAAAGCCACCAGACTCCCTTGACGAAAACACAAATTTTACCCCGGAGCACTCTGAAGTTGATTCACACAGAGCTATGCCTTGTTATGGTTGCTAAATTGTGATTCGACAGTCAATGTTTGGGTGGCGGTTTATCAAACAATCAATTCTGCACTTAATATAACCCAGGTTTGTTGGGTTTGTTGGGATGCCACTTCTGAGTGTTGTTTTCTACTTCTGCATGCAGTATCACTGAGCTGCAGAGTGGGTACGTGGGTGGTTGTTGTATGTGTGACAGATGTAAAGGGATGTGTATTTGTGTATGTGTGTGCATTTAGGTCTCTGTGTATTTATAGTCTGTTCGCTTGTGTCAGCTTGTCTCTGCTCTGAATGCTCATCTACAGATGTGTTGTGGATACGTCTGTGTGGTCTCAGATAGGTTTGCATGGTTATTTTTGTATTTCTACACTTCAGATGTCCTCACAGGGATAGAATATAAAACTCGAGTAGCGCAGCTGCATAAACATCAGCTAATTTATGACAAAACTGTAAACTCTGTGACAAGTTATGGAAGTTAGTGATGTTCCCTTTTCTGAATTTCTCTCCAAAAAGCGAGGCTATTGCTTGTCTAAATTACTTCTAATATTGGCTGGTTTTCAAGTTTGGATCCGGTTCCAAGTAACTAAAATACCCTGATCCATTAAGATTCAAACATTCATGTCAATCTTTGAGTTTTAGTTGTTAAGTATTACGTTTTGTGCACCTTTTGTTACTTACAATTGTGGGATTCAAAAGGATTCGATTCAGTAATCAGACAATGAATTCAAGATTCTATTCAAAAATAATCATTAATGTGTCTACAAACTATATTATTATTATTATTATTATATATTAATTTATACCAGATCAGGACAGCAAGACACAATATTTCATGTAAGCAGCAGTTTTTGTTATTGACATTTTTGAGACATTGTCTGTGAGCCACAGTTTTACGAGAAGCAACACAACTTTCAGTAACGTGAACCTGTTAACATCACGTTACTGTGAAAGGTCAGGAGATCGAATCATCTGTTATAATAACGCCGATTGGATTGTCATTGTATGATGTTTAATTAGAACAGACAACTTTTCAATGATAATTTCCAAACATTCTCATATGCTCAATAACAACATAAATGGTGATATTGTGGTGACAAGTGGCCAAAACTAAAAAAGAAAAACCTGATTACTTTAAAAAATAGAAAATAAAATAATATACAGTGGGTACGGAAAGTATTCAGACCCCTTTAAATTTTTCACTCTTTGTTTCATTGCAGCCATTTTCCAAAAATCAAAAAAGTTCATTTTATTTCTCAGTAATGTACACTCAGCACCCCATCTTGACAGAAAAAAACAGAAATGTAGAAATTTTTGCAAATGTTTGCAAATTTATTAAAAAAGAAAAACTGAAATATCACATGGTCATAAGTATTCAGACCCTTTGCCGTGACACTCATATTTAACTCAGGTGCTGTCTATTTCTTCTGATCATCCTTGAGATGGTTCTACACCTTCATTTGAGTCCAGCTGTGTTTGATTATACATTTTTGATGTACATGTGAGCTGGGATGTTATAGCAGAACATGTGAGAGAGCGAGATGCTGTTCATCTGCTAGAATGTTAATCACATGACTTATTAATGGAAACTCCCATCACTGATATGACACTACAACACTACAGCTCTCTCTCTTGCTCTCTATTCCCTTTCCGTCCCTCTTCGTCATTCTTCTCTAACTCCATCAATGTCTTTTCTGTCACAATGAGAGGACTCAATAAAGCCACACTAACCAATATTTATATTAACAATGGATCAAATGGCTGTGTGTTTCACTCGTAGTGATGAACACACAGAGAATGATCTTGTGACTCTGCAGTTCATCTCAGCTCTACTGAGCTTTTTAGTGTCTTTCAGCTCATTGTTTTGATGTATGGGGTTTTGATTACTGTTTTAAGTCACTCTTACCGCTCTTATCAACATTAAACAGCAGACTGACACATAGTTATATTCTCTGTTGTAATACTTACATGCAATGTTCTCTGTTTTAATACTTGGGTTACTCAGATAAGGATTTTTAATCCATTCTACCTCATCACTACCAGCACTTATTATTATTATTATTACACTATTTTTTCATTCCTGCTACTTATCATTAAACTTCTGTTAAATACTGGATAATACTGTAAATATCCACATTTAGTACTTTATATTCTTAGATCTTTATGCTTTCTTATACGGTATTCTCTACTTACTAACTTCTACTATTTCTACTCCTTTAATGCCTTTATGTGCAAGTGAGTAAATATCTGTAACAAAGAATGTCCCATTGGGGATCAGTATAATATTGTGATTCTGATTGACGACTAGCTGGTAAACATAGTGGAGCATTTAGCAACTAAAGGGCCCAAAAAAAGGATCTAATAGAAAGTCAATATTAGAGTTACATTCACCAGGTGGACAAAAACAGGACTAAATTCCGCAAATGCTGATCTATGTTAGCTGGATGTGTAAATTGTTAGTTGTTTCATAGATATGCTCAATAACAACTTTAAATGGTGATATTGTAGTGACAAGTGGCCAAAACTAAAAAAAAGCCCTGCTTACTTTAAAAAATAGAAAATAAAATAATATATATGATAAGATATAGTTTCACATTTGATTGGAGTAGTAAGAAAAGGGATCAAATCAAAAAGAGGAGTTAGATTTTGAAGGTGTTCAGTGCAGTTTCATGTGTTTTTCTGCTGGTTTCCCTCAAGCTCTGACATATTTCTGCTTCCATGCCAATATCAGCTTTTCCCCCAAGGTAAATATTGAATTTTGATTTGGTCTGATAGTGTGTTGAACCCCCTCGTATTTGAGTTTTATTTTAGTAAAAATGATGCAGGAAGTGTTGCTGTGTTTCTACCTCTTGTTGTTGGCAGAAGTTTTTTTTCCGCTGAGTTTCCATATTTGCCTGTGTCCACCATTGACTGTATAAAATAAATGAATGTAGCCAATGTGACATATGTGGACTTTACTTTTGAAGCCTCAAGTTTGGCATTTTTTTTGAGCAGAAGTGACCATATTCGTACAAGAGGGTGGAGCTAGCTTGATTAATTAGTAGGGTGCATCCATAATTCATGTTAAATGTGATATTAATTAGGCCAATTTTGGCTAGAGAAAAACAGGATTGAAACTAAATGTACTTAAAGGTTCAGTGTGTCTGTATGTCTGAGGATCTATCAACAGAAATGCAATATAAGATCCATAACTATGTTTTCAGTGATGTATAAAGACCTTATATAATATAACGTTATGTTTTTATTACCTTAGAATGAGACATTTATATCTCCATAACCCCGGGTCCCCCCTTCCATGGAAGTCACCATGTTGCATTGTCATGTTTCTACAGTAGCTGAAAACAGACAAACAGTGCGCGTTTCGTCACTACGTTCTTCTTCTTGTTCTACTTCTGGTAGAATTCAGGCAGTGTAGACACTCACCACTATGTTGAATATGTATGTTAGAAGAAGAAGATGATGTAATAATATCCAGCAGGCGTCGACAAATAAGTTTTGCATCAGAGCAATTTTTTCAACCATTAGATGCTAGATGAAAACATAAAAATTATTTATATTATATATTTATATTATATTTAAAGCTAGTGCTATGGTGGTCAGTTAGCTCAGCTGGTAAAGTGTAGGACTTTCACCTAGAATGTTGTGTGTTTGATCCTACTTTGGGACAATTTTTCCCCCCTCTCTTCAACAAATTGATTCTGCAGCGACTGTTTCTCACATTACAGCATGTGCTGCAGTGTTTCGGTGTTTGATCCGCATCCACCAATCTACGGACGCTATTTAATTTCCCCAGTATCTCCAGGCAAAGGACATTTAGGGGAATCACAATTTCTGACGGCTCTTTCAGAGGTGTGTCAGACTCTTTTAATGTATTTCAGAATTTTTCAAAGCAAAACAAATGAAGGATTGAAGCAAAAACGCTGTCATGACTGAGATCTATTTCAGCACCGCAATGAACGTATTTTTTAATTTTTATAAAATATATTATTGTTGGCGGGGCAGTTTTGTCAAGGGTCCATAATCACAGAGAGAACGAATGTGTTTCCCTTGTCAATGTTTGTATTAACTTTATTTAATGTGTGATTTATAATGGACTGTGGTGTAGAAATAGTGACAGTGTTTCACACTCTTCGCTTACATTGCTTGTGTTATCTGTCAGTGGCCAAGTCACAATAACATATGGTTTTACTGAATAATTAAGTAAATATAATGTAATTTGTTAATATATCTACTTAAAGAAACCTAATTTATTGACTGGCTACTCTCTGCTGTCTCAGAAGAGACACTTTTTGTGCTGTGTTAGCCACAGTAGCTGTCCTACACTTTGAAAGTGTAGGGGGCAGTGGTAGACCGGACTGATGGTTGCAATTCGGAACCTCAGCTCTAGATGCCACTAAATCTCACACACTGAACCTTTGATGGAAAAAATGTGCAGCTATGCCATGAAGCTACCCTACTTTATTGTCTGTTT
This sequence comes from Micropterus salmoides, assembly GCF_014851395.1. NCBI lineage: Eukaryota > Metazoa > Chordata > Actinopteri > Centrarchiformes > Centrarchidae > Micropterus > Micropterus salmoides. The sequence continues at coordinate 31,820,976 of NW_024043372.1, forward strand.
TCTTATATATGAGACTATAATTTAGAAAATGAACATCCAGCTGTATTGAATAAGATTTTAAACTAGGAATTAAGAACATGAACTCATTAGGAAAGTGTTTACTGAGGGAATAAATCAAGGGAGAAGTAGGCCCATTTTGTCATTAGGTGCTTTTGACTTAATGCGGTGCTGCGCGGAGCTGACTTAACGTGATGCATGCTGGACTTAAAACAACGCATGCTGGTTAGAAATTGTGTCCGACTTTCGCTGGCGCTGCAAAACATCACCGTGTCACATGACATGAAAACCTCACGGGAGCAAGGCGTCTGCAGGCGCCGAGTCCGGCAGCCGCAGTTGCTTTTCCCCGACTGCACCAAGTTGGAACCACACTATTGCCTGGTCTCGCAAATTCCGCGAGATCAGTCATTGATCTCAGCTCACAGTAAGCTGCTGCAGGTAGAATATGTCGGACTTGACATCTCGAACGCACCTATTGACTCCAGTGAAATCAGACTTATTCTTGCAACCAGTAGAGTCGCCCCCTGCTGGCTGAAAGAATCCAGATTTTAAGGATCATCTGCATTGGTAGTGACCTGGCTGTGATCACTCAAAGTTTCCATCCACTTGTTTTCAATTTGTACATAAAAACTCTAGAGTGGAAATTTAAATAAATTGCACTGTGGGAAAGTTGGTGTATAGAAAATGGGACTAAGTGTAATGGAAACAGATTCAGGAAATAAATCATGATATGAATGACATAAATGTCCACTAAAGCTTCTGCTCCACCGAAGATGTAGATAAAACATCAGATCTGTGTGGAGCAATGAAGAGGCCATAACCTTCCTTAAATGAATACATGAAACAAACACAAATGCGTGATATTATGACTGGAGCATTAGCATCCCCTACTGCTTATTACCTTGCAATATTCTCAATATTGAATAAATTAGCATTTCCTTTCGATTCTCTGTGAATTCAGTAACGTTTTTTGTTACAATTGGGTGTCCTCCTCAGTTTCTGGTCACTCACCAGGCCTAGAGAAGCTGCCACTCACTAGTTGCTGTTCAGTGCCAAAAAGCATAAATGTTTTTGTAGTATATGCCCCGAGGTTGATGTACTTATTTTTCTATAACTATATTTTAATTGGTCCAGATTCTCTCTCTGTCGGTACAGTGTTACAGTGAGAAGACTTCATGTAATGAGGCCAGAGTTTACGCTTCATGTAAACCAACATTCATTCAATCACCAACACGGCGACTGATATTCAATCATTCATGGCAGAGCACAGCTATGTGCACTGCGTCGCTGTTCTGTGTTTGCTTATATGAAGATGTGTCTGAGTATTATGGGTATATACTCTGCCTTATAGGATGGGTGTGTGTTTGTGTATCTGTGTGTGAGGATGTTGTGCAGACATTAAAAGCTACCCCAGGACAGAGCTAACTGAAGCGTTAAGAAGGAACGTAAGATGCTAGTTAAAACTCTGTGTGTGTGCCCATGATTGTGATTATGCCTGCGGGTCCAGTGGTCCGTAAATAAACAGCTAATGTAGCACTGCATTTTCTTGTGTTTACACTGCGTCTGTCTGCATCTGTTTGTCTCGCGGCCTCCTCTTTCCAATTTGTGACTTCCACTAAAAAAAAAACCTGAATATCAAGACATTAAGAAAATATTACAATGTCAGTCAATCACATCACTATAAGTAAATTAGTAAAACCAAATCCTCATTATTCTTACATAAGTTAAAGCCTCCATAATGTTTCTACCTGGTACACCTTTAGGGTTTACTAAATACTGTATAAGGGATGTCACAGTGAAGTAATTTCCCCTGCAGCGCGGTACATGGTGGTATTTCCGTTTTTGTTTTGTTTTTGCAAATTACTTCATTTATAATAAATGAAGTACTTTGGTGCAGTAATGTGTAGTTGCAGTGTATGTTTGTGGATTTAACGTCACTGCCCAGTGAGCCACTACCTGCAGCTTTATCGACTGAGCAAGCTGGGTGCTAACGTTAGTCAAAGTTAAACAACGTTGCCAAGCAAATTTATTCCCACAGCCATATCGTTACCTTCAGGGCATGTCTATCAAGTCATTTACATACCGCAGAAACACGCACACACACCCATCATTTAGTTTCCTTCAATTGAGGCTTATCGTTCACACGATTTCTTTCTTGACTGTCAATATCAATATTATCAATATTACGTTACAACATTACAAGATCCAACATCGCCCAGCCTGCAAGCCACATTAGCCACGCAGTATGCTAATGGCAAGTTAGCTAACCTTCAAAATAAACAGTAAAACACACACAACATAAAATGTACAGCTATCAAGTTTGAAGATGGGCCACAGACAGCCCATTGCTCATCCATCCTTGTGCTTGAACTGTTACCATTACAGCCCTCCCCTTGTTTTTTGTATAGATTTTTTTAAAGCACTGATTTATTCATTTGTAAAACAAGAAGGTATGAAATTTAAATTAGCAATAGCTCAAATAGCTACACGTAATGTATTCTTTCAGCTCATTGTTTTGGTTTAGTCTTCCTGGTCAAAAAAATAACAAAAACATCCCAAACAAATAGGCCAACAATACTTGCCAACCTTGAGACCTCTAAAACAGGGGGTGGTGGCCGCAGTGGGGGGCGTAAGCTCTCTTCTGCATCACATGCATGCTAGTTGTCTGGGTAGAAAGAGTAGAGAAAGAGATGTAGTGCTCACACAGGTTGTACAGTGCCAGAAACAGTAATGAATGCAATGAAAAGGACACAATGTTATGAACTCTGGGAAGAATGAGTGGGCAGTGAAAAACATAATTGTCCCAGGAAAATCTGGACGGTTGGCAAGTATGCAAATAAGATTAGTGAAAGTTATTTTAACTTACACAGGTTGTTTTTCAATTTTCTCTCCTAACCGTGATGGGCCTAAACAGAGGAGTGTCTGTCTGATTATATAACAACAGGTTCTGACTGATTATTGCACTAAAATACGTAATAAGCATTCACAAATTGAAGCTTCAGGAGACAGTAGTTTTGGACACAAAGTTTCCAAAACTCAGATAAGAAAGAAACCCATAAAACACGACAGATCTACTGACTTGAACTCTTTTTGAACCTTTTTTGAAGTGATCCTGAAACACCTCCAGATCAGAAGCTGATCGTATTTTCCAGGCACGCAGATAATCTCCTGCCTAATTTAAAGATTTCAGCCTGGTTTGTTTAATTTCCATAACACCTTAAACGCTGTCTCTCTCTCTCTCTCCCTCCTATTCCCCAATTCTTCCCCTCCCTCCAGGCAGATGGCAAGGTGGTCGATGGCAGCCTGCTGGGAGATGCCAACGGCGTCGAGCCTGCACCAGGCAGAGTTAAGGATTCTGGGAAGTGGCAGAAACCGCGGTTCTCTCGGAAAGCTCTGATGAAGTGCTGCCTGGTCAAATGGATCATCGCCAGCACGCAGCCACAGGACAAAGGTGAGAGAGTGGGGGAAAGACAGAGCTCGAGTGAGTGTGATGCGTTGGTGAGGCTCGCAATGTGATGAATGCACAACAAGTGTGACTAACAGTGTTTGAATTGATTGCTGAATTGACTGGCTGTACGTCTCCTGGCCTCCTGAGGTCCCTGTGGGCACAACTCACTCATTGTGCCAGGCAGATGACCTCAGGGTCAAGTACCCTGAGATCACTTAGTTGCACACACTCATTCATCAAATGTCTTTTCACAGCCTCGACCCACCATTACTAATCCCTACACAGACCTGAAATACTCTGATACTCTTCCTCTTCTATGGTTTTTAAGTGCCTCTGACCATTTCTGCCTCTCAAGAACACACATATACATGCACACACTAAAAGACTCATTAGGACTTCCTGGATGTTTTCCCTACCTTCCTAGATCTAGTATGTTGCTTTTACTGGGCTCCGGTCGTGGTTAGTCTCAGTGCTCCACCCAGTGGTCCAGCTGTGATCATGCACACTTAATCTTTTGCCTGCAGAGAGAATGAAAGCATAACAAATATTTTGATAATCGATTAATCATTAATTTTTTAAGCAAAAAGTGAAATTTGCTGGTTTCATCTTTTTAAATTGAGGAATTGCTGCAATTCTTTGTCTTTTATGATAGTAAATGAAGAGTCTATGGGTTTTGGATCGTTGTTTGGACCAAAGAAGCAATTTGAAGACGTCACTTTGGGCTCTGGAAAATTGTGATGAGCATTTTTCACAATTTCTTGACGATTAGTCGATTAATCGTGAAAATAGTCGGGAGATTAGTCGACAATGAAAATAATCGTTAGTTGCAGCTCTAGTCTGCTGAGCTCTTAGGGTTGTTACATGCTGGTGTGTTGTAGTTTAATCCACATAATTCATTCACCAACTCTTATGTCAGCCTCTTCACATGTTTTTACTGCTGTGTTATCACTTTCCTTTCAAAACGTAAGTCTGGGAGTTTGGTGGTAAAGCACTGTTAATAATAATAAGAATAATAAATAATAATAATAATAATATATATGATAAAAGCCAACGTTAATAGTTTTAGTTATAGTGTTAGCATTGTTTGAAATCACAAGGAGCAAGAAATATGTTAAGTACTATATTCTGTAATTTGTCAGTCTGTGAAACTATCAGGTTTCCTTCTCTTTCCCTCCAGTCCTTACCCCTCCCTTCATGACCTCCTTCCGTACCTCGTCATTTCCTGCCCTGCCTCTTCTTTTCCTTCACTGACTCCTTGTTTCCTTCCCTACTTTTCCATGTTCTTCTCCGCCCCATTTCCCTCTTTACCTATATTTCTCCTTCTCTACTTCCTCGTGTCCTGTTCCCTTATTCACTTATCTCCTTTTCCTTATTTCCTCCCTTATTTATCCCTCTCCCTTCCCTGCCTCTTGCTTTCCTTCATACCTACTGTCCTTGTTGCCTTGCTACTTATTCCTGTTGATGTATGCCTCGTCTCATGTCCTTCCCTACCTACTTGTCTCCTGCACTACTGTTTTGCTATTTATACTTTCGCCCTCCTCTGCTTTTCCTTCACTACTTCCTTGTTTTCTTCCCTATTTTGTCCTGTCCCTTCCTGCCTTCTCTTTTCTTTCTTTGCACACTTATCTCATTCCCTACTTCTGCCTTTTATCCCTAGCTCCCTCTTTCTGTATTCTCCTCCCAAACTCCTTGAAGCTGATTTTGTGTTGAGAAAACAGTTTCAACGGTTTGAATAAAGGCCCCATTAATTAAAAAACAAACATTAACACAGGCTCCAGAAAGATTTAATTAAACCAAATGAGGGATGTGTGTGATTGTGAGCTGCCTTTAAGGTCTGAGGCCAGCTCAGCCTCATGTACCATGTAATGGTACTCTAGCAGGTCACTGAAATGTGAGAGCTAGATCCAGTCGTATAAGACCTGACCTTGTGGCTTATCATGCACACACACACACACACACACACACACACACACACACACACACACACACACACACACACACACACACACACTTTGCATCAGATAGGTGTCTCCTCGCCTCTTCCTCCCTTGGCTCGAGCAGCAGCACTTCACTAAGTGCTGCCATGTTTTTCCTCACAGATTCACAAGGAAACTTTGCACTTTGGCGGCCCTATGTGGCAACAAGAAACTGTTTAAATATTTGAAAGTTCAAATGGAAACGCTGTTGCAAGCTGTCTGATAAAACATCTTTAGACTTTAAACAGATGGAGATGCAGATCCGGCGTTGCTGGAGAAGGTGTCCCTGTATACCTTAATAACATGTTATCAGTGTTTGTGGGGTTTGGAGGCTCTTCTTAGCTGCACATGTAGTTTTAACTTTCCCTGATGCACATTAACAATGCACTGTAGCACTGTTGCTCTATTACTGTCCCTGGCTTTTACTCTGTTTTTATCAGCTTTGTATCTTCATTTATGTAACTAATCATGGCCATGACTGTGCTTTGATTGTGATTGTTGTGTTTGTCTTATCTGTCCACGCTATTAGATTTGAAACAGGAGCACGGTGCGTAAAGAACAGCACAGCAGAGAAAGAGAAGCAGGGCTGTGATGGGATCTGTTTCATCTGAGGGATGCCAAGGGAAGAGAGATTCATTGCTGGTGGGCAAGCCCTCACCTCTGTAATGGCCAGCAGCTAAAAATAGCAGCACAAAGATGGAGATGCATATCAGAGAGAGGTGGGGGTGGTGGTGGTGGTGGTGTCAAAGTGGTTCCTGTGGTTTAGTTTAGTCGTGAAGAGGTCGAGACAGGAGCAGGGATGAGCAGGATAACTGGTTGACAGACTGCTGAACATGAAGCAGAGTGTTTGTGGAAAATAAAAATGGGCAGAGGATTCTGTTGTTAACAGAAGGAGAAACTGAGAGTGAGGAGGCTGTGTCTGCTGGTCATAATCGACCAATCAGTTATTTCTCCAATAAATCGATTAATCATATCCAAAGCTGAAGCTACTGGCAATGAGATGTTCTGTCCTCGATGTTGTGTCTGGTGTTTAATGAATTAAGGGTTTTACGTTCTTCAAATACATACAAATTACCCATCATGTTGAGTCAGTATCTTAAATTTTGCATTTTCTGCTTTTATTGCACAGTGAGGGTAGAGTGATCAAAGGAAATAATGAAAGAGAAAGAGAGGGGATGACAAGCAACAGAGGTCCACAGTAAGACTCGAACTTCATGGTCGACGCACAAACGCCCCGGGACATCAAAGCACTGCAAATGTGACTGTGGAGGAAAAAAGGGAAAGATTTTTTAATTCCTCCACTGAATTAACTTCCTGGCAGTGCGGAAAAGTCTTCAAAACAGCACTTAAACTGTCATTTAGAGAGATAAAATGTTCACATGTTGGGCTTGATCTCTTTTGGTCATTTTTTTTGCATTTGTATTCCAGCTACTTTACTGACTTGCAGCACGTGGTGTTCGGGTTCGGAAGGCGTGTGCTTTGTAGTCAGCCTATAAAGCTGATTTTGGTTACTGTGACATTAAATATATTAACCAACCTCACGTGTTGCACTGGTCTATAAAGTGTCACAAATGCCCAACACTATTTTTCACAGCCCAAGGTGACATCTTCAAATTGATTGCTGTGCCCACAGATATTCAATATACAGTGAAATACAAAGTAAAAGAAAGAAGAGTAACCAGTAAATGTTAATTATGTTTGCTTAACTTAAGCAATTAACTAATTATTATATTATTATAGTAATTGTTATAATAATTGTTTTAGCACTAATTAATGATTTCCCTTCCAAACCCAGAAATATAAACGGCAAACATACAGTCCCACTCCTGGACTATCTGTTCTAGAGAGGCATGGTGACTTTTTTTTTCATTTGATAGTAAGAAACTACACTCAAAGTTTAATCTCTGAATTAAACGTAACTCCCACACATTGGAAGAAGAGTCAGATAACGAGGCCATATCGTGGCGAGATATGAATGTGTGTAATATGAAAAGGGTAATATGACTCGAATTAGATAAGAGAGACAAAGGACGGAGGTGCAGTGAGATGTGGTTTCTTCCCTGAACAGTCAAATATTTCAGCTTCTGTCGGTCAGAGAACGTGAGCTGAACTTCAGAGGGCGTGTCCCGTGTCCCGGTGACCATGCAGCACTGTGGCCTAATGAAGGCTGAAACAGGAGGAGTGTTAACGGGTGTCAGTGTTGTGTGTTGTGGTTTGTCAGGGTCGGTCATTTAAAACGGCTTCAGGACAGACCGGACCTAACATCGGACGATTCAGTTCACCTATACTCTGAGGCGACAAGGGTAGAGGAGAGAAACAAGTGAAAGAGGAGAGAAGAAGAACAGGAGGGGGAGGAAGGAGGAGGGAGTGATCACCTGTAAGCAAACTGGGACACTGTGTTTAAAAAGAAGCTTTCAAGTGTTATCTAAAGGGAAACAGGCAACATCAGACCGAGGAAACATCCTCTGGGAGAGTATTTACTTTTACGTTTCTTTAGTGTGCGCTTTCAAATTTGTCCTACTCAGTGACTGAACACAAGCGTCTTTTTTCTTTTGGCTAATGTTTTGGATGAAGCCTCTCTTTGTTTTTTGTTGTGGGGTGTTTTCGACTGGTTTTGTCTTCTGAGACCCCCATATTTTCTCTTTGCTGCCGGTGGTTCAGGTGGTCAAAGTTTAGAGGATGAATGCATGCACGGCAGAGTGTGAAAAAGAGATCTCCAAGCTGCTGCGCTGCTTCTTTGGCTTCATCACTGGGACACTAGTCAAAGGTACTCGCTCTTTTTTTTCTGCTTCTTTAAAACCAAAGTTAAATTGCTGTCAATGATAGAAACTGTATATTTTCCTGTGCCCACAGACTAACACGTCAGTAGAGGTTCCTGTTGTTTACAGTTTCAAGAAAATCAGGGTTTTTTTGCTGGTATCTGTAACAACATGCTCTTTCATTCAGTATTTATTCAGTGGTGTAAAGTAACTACTGAGGTACATTTCCTCAAGTACTTGTACTTCACATAATTATTTCCATTTTATGCTACTTTCTTCTTCTACTCCATTATATTTCAGAGGGAAATATTGTACTCTTCTTCTTTTGTGGTGTCACATTTAAGATGTGTATGAGTTGCTGGCAGTTACACCAAAGAGAAATTTACACTCCAAACCTCTCATATGGTTTTATTATTTCATAATAAAAGTCCCAAAGAGGTAAACTTATCCAATATTTAACAGAAAAACAAAAGATTTGATCATCTCACGACCCCTCAGATTTATCCTGTGACCCTTTGGAGGGGCCCCGAGCCCTAGGTTGGGAATCACTTCTACCTAAATTACCTAACTGTATAGAAAGTAATGAAAATTTATTTATTTATAAGTCACACAGGCCAAGTACTAGTACTTTGATACTTTAAGTACATGCAGCTGATACATTTTACTTTAGTACACTTTTAAAAGTAGGACTTTTACTTGCAATGGAGTATTTTTACATTGTAGTATTGGTACTTTTAAGTAAAGGCTTTGAGTGCCACCACTGTATTGAATACAGGTGTATTGAAGGAGTTATGTAAATTCTCACGTGTGTGTGACTGAAGCTTAATTCATTTGTCGAGTGTGGAATTGTTTGACCCAGTGGGAGACCTGAGTGTGGTGATACACGTTGGGCTTGTTTTTATTCATGTAGCCACATTGTGATTAAGACTTTTTAAGTTTTGTACATTAAGGAACCAGTGTATCTTGACTTTTCTTTTATGGCTTCAGATTCAGAAAGTGCTTCCTCATCAAATGTATTTGTTTTGTTTTGTTCTTGTCTTTAAGTAAAGAAAATGTCAAGTGTCACTGAAGTAAACTTTTTGAGCATTTTGTCTGATCAGTGGCACCTTTTCCACATAAAGATTGTTATTTTTATTACTGTCCTGTTCATGTTTTTTACCAGTCTGTCCTTCTTCGCTTAGTCTGTATGTCCTTCCGTTCATCATTGATTAGCTGTAAGTCTAGCCTCCTCCTTCTGCGTCCTTTCATCCAATTCACATCATCAAACCACCAGCGGCTGAATCAGCACTCAGTATCCCTCTCTCTTCATCCCCAATCAGTCCTCTCTTCACTTTCTTTTTTTTTTTTTTAAGTTGATCACCAGTCCCATTCTGTCTGTTATTCCCTGCTGTTTCCTCTGTCCCAGATTCTCCTAAGGTTTGTGCAGACAGGGCAGGTTGCAGTGTTTACACATCCTCTTTAGAGAAGCAACAGGAGACAGGACTTGATGATGAATGCCTTCTGTGGAGGAAAAAAGACCCTCTTTTGCCTCCAGCTTTGCTTAGCGTCTCCTCATCTTCTTGACATTTCCCAGTTGGATTGTTCATAATGTAGTACTGCTCAGGTAGGAGTTTTTGTCTCCACTGATCCACCACCTAAACCTAATTCTACCTTCACCGTACGATGAAGGAAGGGAGGAGAAAGAGAGATATTTTGGTGTTGGATAAAGAGAAATTAGATTAATAAAGCAACAACCAGGGCAAAAGGAGAGGAGAAAAAACGAGCTTTGATTAAGAAGTCCCTGTTTTAATTACACAGCTAAGGTTGGCTTTGAACCTGCCCAGCTGAGGTGATTTTTATGAAAAGAGGATTATCTCATATGGAAGTGAGACTGGGTTTGGTTTTAATTGGAACATATTAAGCAGTACGGGGTGAGGCAGAGATATCAGGAGTGGGAAAAGCCTGACAGTGCTGCCATCTTTCCCCTAATAACAGGTGTTTGATTTGTGCAGCTCTTGAAGAAAGTTTTAATGTAGAGGCCATGCAGCAAATTTAAATGTCTCAGCTGTTGTTTACTGAGTTTGGAGAGGGTACTTGGCGCCGCTTGTTAGGGAAGATGCGAGCATTAAAAAGACACCGAGGGTATAATCATCTTTATGCAGTGTGCACAGACTCCCGGAGGCTTACTGTTTGATCAGCTGGCTCTGCACATGCAAACATTAAGAAACAAATGCACTTGCAGATTTTCACTCGTGTGCATGATTGCACAGATTTACAGCGAATAACAGGCAAGCTCATGCTGCAAGCTCTGTATATTATGTCTTTGTGGCTTGTTTTATCCATGTACTGGTTGTTCCTCATCAATCATTTCCCTGTGAAGTACAGAAACTGATGATGTGACAAACCACACAGCATCCACCTATTGGTTTGCAGCTGAGTAAGCTTATATATGCTCTAGGAATAGTCAGAAAAAATGATCTGTTCTCTTATGTTTCATTTCCTTCTCTTTTCTTCTGATTGTGTCAGTGATTGTAGGTGAGCTTCAGCTCTGCTGTGTGCTTTATGGTGTCCAGCGTCCTCTAGTGGACAGATGTTACATGGCTGCTGGTGATCAAGAATATTGTGCAATGATGAGCTGCTGCTAATGATTATCTTCATTATCACTTAATCGATTTATGATTTGGTCTTGCCTGTTACAATTTTTCAGAGTCTGATGTCTTGGGGTGCCTTGTTTTGTCTGACTGACAGTCCAAAATCCAAAGATATTCAGTTGACTATGATAGAAGAGCAGTAAGAAAACCAGAATATATTCATAAACCCACAAATGACCATATTACTATCAAAACTGCCAATTAATTTTCTCTCAATCGACTTTTGTTGCATCTGTTTGCAACATGCATGGGCATGCATAATTCAGCATGAACAGTTTTACCTCATCAGGATGATAAATTGTTAAGGAAGACAAAACATCTAATATTGATCTGGGTTGTTGAGACTATTGGTTTGTTCTGTGTAAATGAAGCATGTTTGTGGAAAGTTAGTGGCGGATTTAACAATTTTTGTAATTGTTTTTCATATGACTGTTTACACGATGAACCAGAGCTAGAACTATTAATTCATTATATAATCGTTTGGTCCAAATTTCAAGCAAAATGCCAAATATTTGCTCATTCCAGCTTCTCAAATTTGAGTATATATATATGTATTTCTTTTTGATAGTAAACTGAATAATATCTAGTTTTGAACAGTTGGTCAGACAATACAATTTGACATGGTAATTACTTAGTAGGTAGTTACTTTCAGCTCTGAATTATACTGGGTATTTTTATGATAGTTATACATTTTATGTTGTTTTTTAACAAGTAACCGTTAAATCAAGAAAACAATTGTTAGTGGCAGTCCAGCACTGTAAAAAAAAAAATTATGCAGCTTTTGATTGTCTGTCTCATACTGCATGTTTGCAGTGTTTCATGCAGTGACTAAACTGATAAATAATGGAGACATGAACTAAACTATGAGACAAAAACAAGAGAGAGCCTATCAGTAAAGACCTTATACTGTTGTTTACAATCACTGTCAGATCTAACATAGAGGTTTTTATCAGGCAGTTTCATACAGAGATAAAACTACAAGAAAGCAATTTTGTGTTTTTAAAACATTTCACATTGTCGTCATTGTTGTTTTGATGATAGCACTGGGAAACACTTAGACACACTCCTTAAAGCGTCGTGTCCAGAAGTAAATGCTCCAGGATTTACTGTAAATGCAAGTTGTGGATTGTTAAATATAGAACATCCACCAACCTGTGGTAATGACAAACAGGATATGTGGGAAATTAAGACAGGCTCCAATATCTTCCATTTGTCATAACCTGCAACAATCACCCAGTGACCACAATCAAATGTGTTGTGTGAGATACTCAGAAATTGTTATAAGTTACTAGCTACTTTTAAAAGCAATAATATTACTTATAACTGGGTGATAAAAGTAACTAACTAGTTATGTTACTCGTTACATTACTATATTACTGGCTCTAGCCAGCACCTGATTAACTTAGCTTAGCTTAGCATAAAGACTGGGAACAGGGACACAGCTGGTCTGGCTCTGTCCAAAGGTAACAAAATCAGCCTACTGCCTCTTATACTTGCACATTAACAAACAAGATATAATGTGTTAATAAGTGAGATTTAGAGCCATGCTACCTGTTGCCATTGCCAAATTAAGCTAACCAGCTGCTGGCTTTAGCTTTATATTTTACTTAACAGAGAGTGGTATCAGGAAAAACATGCTTGAGCATATTTCCCAACATGCTGAACTAGTCCTTTCATGGTTAACATTCAATTCTAAAATAAGAATGTTTTTGGTTGCAACGTTTCAATGCGTTCACCAAACTGTACCTATCCAAGGAAGGCTAACATCAAGGGCTACTGGACGTGGTTGAAGATACTAGAAGACATTTCATCCAAGGGGCTTCTTCAGTTCTGACTGACTGGTAGGGAATCCCAGCCCTTTAACCTCCGTGGGGTCGCTATCAAGGTAATGAAAACTGCTTGGTTCAGCTGATCAGCAGTTGTGGTTGTTGGAGTCACGAGAGGCCAGGTTTGAACGCTCATCGTTGGCATTGTCACATGAGGCCAAATGTGAGCTTTTGTTCACTCTTGTGAAAAGATGAAAGGACAGCATTGTAGGTGGGGGATGAGTGCTGTCTTAGCCCTCCTCCCCTGTTAAGTGATGGTATCTCTATTTTGGTGTAAATGGTCTCTTTCACTCCTCTTTCCTCCAGGGGAGGAGGGCTAAGACTGCACTTTTCCCCCCACCTACAATGCTGTCCTTTCATCTCTTCCCAGGAGAGTGAACAAATACTCACATTTGGCCTCGTGAGAACAGCAACAACGGTCTTTCAAGCTTGGCCTCATATGACTCCACCGATCACAACGACTGTCATTACAACAGCCAGGAGCACTAACGAACCAAGCGGTATCCATCACCTTGATTAATGACCCCACAGAGGTTAAATAGCTGGTATTCCCTGTCAATCATTCAGAAGAACCCCCCGTCCAGTTGCCCTTGAATTTAACCTTCCTTGGATCACTATGACCTGGATGACTCTTCACAGACAAACTGTAGCTATGAAATCTCATCCAGTTCATCTTCTTCTTACAATATGTTCTGAACATAGTACATGACCATTGTTTATGTTGTTTTCATATTACAGTATATTTCTTTACTTTACATTTGTGATCCATCCTAATGGTTAATCCGCTTTTTAATATGTTAATGCCTTTTTTGTGGCATGCCTTGTGTGCCTAATCAAAACAGTGTGAGTATCTTGACTCACTTCCAGATAGAAGGTCAGTAGACTGCCCCTTAATAACCTTGACTGGCATTTTCATTGCCCTTTCTGTGTAATGCAGATCTAAACTGAAGCTAAAAGCTTTCTTGCCTTCATTATACTTTCACGGTGGTGGTAGATTTTGTTGTTGTTGTTCTAGTTTATAGAGTTTGTGTTGTATGGCATTTTCCTGCATGGCGCCAGATTTTTCTACCGTTTCCAGCTGTGTATTCTTGTCAGTAGCAAAACACTATCAAATGAATCTTTGGTGAAGGAATTGGTATGAATACGACAATATTTGACCTTCTCTATTCTGTAAAGTCTGCCTACCAGCACCTCTAAAGCTAACATGCTGCATCTAGTTTATTTGATAGGGACAGATGTTATAAACATAGAGACTTGTACAACAATTTTCCAATGAACAACATCACAGCATTTATAGCTACTTACAGTAACAGTAAAACAATTGTGCACATACATGTATACCACCCACCAATCCCTCCCTCCACCCCCCATCCCTACACATGACTATATCTTTTAAAAACTTCTTCAGTTTAGTTTTAAGTTGTTGATGATTTTGTTCTGTTTTTAGCTCAATAGGCAGCTCGTTCCAGATCTTAGCTCCCTTGATTGAAAAGGAAGTCTGGTCGAAGGATGTTTTCCTATAAGATATTTTGCAATTCCCTGCAAGGCCTTTAACCATCTCACAGAGAGCCTGAGAAGTCTGTCCATGCAAACACTTCATGATGAGGTCTGCATTTGCAAATGCAATATAGTTATCAAAACTCAACATGTTCAGGTCTCTTAGGATGTGACAATGATGTGATCTAATGGGCTTTTTGTTTAGTATTTTTAGGGCACAATTGTATAATCCTTCCAACGGTTTAATCACACCTTACGTGCCACAATGAGGTAACACAGTAACCAAAGTGTGAGACAATCATCGTGTAAACAAATGTTTTGGCTGCATCAAATGTTAAGCAATCTCTGATTAATGTGAAAAGATATAAATTTGCTTTTATAGTTCTCCCTATTTTTTTTAAACATGTTTATCAAATTTCAAATGAGGGTCCAGCATTAAGCCTAGATATTTAACTTCTGAAACTTGCTCTATATGTCGATTATGCATCTTGACATCCAGTTTTTCCAGAACTGGCCGTCTGCCCGAGCAAAACAAATAGACAGTTTTTTTTACATTAAGCGTCAGACATGAATTTTGTAGCCATCTTGCTATAGCCTCCAGGTGCTGTGATAATTGATCTGCCACTGCGTTAACTGATTTACCATATGCATATACATGTGTCATCCGCATTATTTGAAGACCAGCCCCTTCGCAGGATTCCAGGAGGTCATTTATATATCGACTAGTGAGGATCGGTCCTAACTGTGGGATTCCTGTTTTACATTTTAGAAAAGATGATGTTTTGTTGTTGATAATGACACACTGTTCACGATTTGCAAGATATGATTTAAACCAAGCCAAAGTTTTCTTTCTAACTTTGAGAGTTTGGAAACAAGAACATTATGATTAACCCCCACCAAGTTTCCCTTATCTATGTATGATTTCAACAATTTGCACTCTCTGTAGAGAATTTATGTCTAAACCCAAATTGCAATGGGTGCAGATAATTATTTGTTTCTAAATGATTCATTATGTGCATTGCCACAATTTTTTCCAAGACCTTTGAAAAGACAGGCAAGATACTTATTGGTTGGTAATTACCCACCTGCTCAGCCGCACCAGATTTAAGAATAGTTAGTACTCTGACATTTCTGGAAACTGTCCTCTAGACAAAGAAATATTGAGCAAGTGAGTTAGTGGTTCAGCAAATATGTGACAATGCCGCTTCATCTCTTTTGTTTAATCCCTATCAAGTAAAAACGACACGTGGGTTCATGTGGAGCTATGTGCAGAACTATAGCTTGATCAATATTATTAACTTCCTGAAGAACATAAACATAAATTTCTTTGTTTAAAAGACAGCTCCACAGGATTCCTTTATTATAGATTTTCCAGAAAACCCCTACTGCACTCGTGATTTTCTGCAGGGAGATAATGGAGGCTTGCTTGCAGTGAGAATTTGTTTACCAGAGAGTCTATAAGAGTGAGACTGTGTATAGGAGTTATTATTATGTTTCTGTGTGGAGAGAGCGATCAGAAGAGAGGAAGGAGGTGAGACAGATAGAAAAAAAAAGGAATATGGAGGTGTGTGATGTGAAAGGTCAGAAGCTCTGCAGTGTTGTTTGATCCCTTTCTCTTTTTTATCTCTCTCTCTCGCTGTGACGTGGTGTCACAAACTCAAACAGATTTTCAAATGTGGCCTCTGACAAAAGCACGTGCAAACACACACACGTACACGCACACACACACACACACACACACACACACTGAAAAACTCTCTCACCTGTCACCTTTTCCACAGTGCCAGGCAGTGCCTTTGTTGGTACGTGAGATTCAGACTTTCAAGCTTTGCTCGTTTTTGAGATTTCTAGAGCCAGTGTTTTAGCAATTTAAAGCACTCTGTTAGCATCTGGTCTCTTAAAGTTTGGATCGTCCCTTATTATACTAATCCAGGATCCAGTATTTCAGAGCAGCTTGTTAGCAGAGTTATCCTTGTTGTTGTGATAGTTCAAGCTGCATTATGGGAGCTGTGATGGCTGCTCTGTCTGTGGAGGCCAGGAGGCGCCTCTCTCGGCCCAGCTGCCTCTCTCACTGCGGCCACAGTGCGGCCAGGTACCATCGCTCAGGTAGGCGCTCATATGGTTTCACCTCCGCATCATCACATTCATTAATTTTTTTTTCTACTCACTCCATCACTCTCTCACTTTGTCTCTCATTTTTTGCTCATTATAATCACAGCGGATCATTGTTTTCTTGGAGTTTGGTCACGTATTAGTTTGCTCAACACATCCCACAAATCACTTTAAAGTCAAACAGTTCAGTTCTGTAAAATACTTTCCTCTATAGTAGACATTAGAGTTGAAATTTGAGTGGGTTGTGCAACTAACTACAAAAATTAAACACACGACTTCTAATATTCCAGAAAGAATGGTAATACATTTACTGTAGTACAATGTTGATGTATTGTACTTTGAGTATTTAAAGTGTATATGACTTTATTTCTCTACATTTCAGATGTTGAATTTATTTCATAATTATTTGCTAAGCTACTAGTTATGTTTCAGATTAAGAATTTAAGTAAAGTATTGATACATTTGTTGTAGATTTAACTAAATTTAACTAAATAATATACATAGTTAACCCCTTCAGTGGATCAGTCATGAAGAACTCATGTGGTTTATCTGAGCTTTGGAAAAACCAATTCTATTGCAGACTCCAAAGATTTCATGCTGGATTAAATGATGCATAAAATGATGCACAAGACATCATGCGTATTTCCATTTAAGAGAATGGTGTAGCCATAAAGAAATATAACTTTGGTTGAATAGTTCACTCAGAGTCAACACCGTATGTACTTAATGAAGAGTTGTAACAAGCTGATGCAGAATATGTGTGATACTGTGAGACAGTGTGGAATAAGGTGATTTTATCACTTAAAGGGAAAAGCTGTTTAATTTAGCTCCACGTCCACTAGCTGCAACATTAAAAGGCTTCTTACACCACAATACAACAAAAAAACTGACAGGGGGCATTTGCTCCATGATGAGTTATTAATTCTTTGCATTTACGTTTTTATTCGTTTTAAAGAAGACACTGGAATATGACAGCAAATAAATCTAAATCTAAACACGTCAGCGTCACTGCAGTTGAACAATTACAAAACATGAAATTAATGAATTTATATATCTCCCAAACCACCTTTTGTTCTACATAGAATTGACTCATGAGATGCTTTCTCCAGCTATGACTTTACCAATTCTTTTAAATTAGGAGCTTTATAATATAAAAATAATTAGTTAACAATGTTTGAGGTTGTAATCGAGTACTTTTACGTTTGATACTGTAAGTATATGTTGCTACTACTTTCGAATGATTGTGATGGATAACTTTTCCTTTGTGGAATTGCTACATTTATTTAAGTAAAATATCTAGATACTGCTTTCACCACTAAAATACCTATATTAACAAGGACTGTTGCTGAATGAACATTGAATGAGCTGCATTTAAATATGTAATTATATTAGACCATGCAAAATATTACAGCTGCAATTTCAAAAGCAAGGAGTAATTTCTTATGATTTTAAAAATGCCTCTGACATGTTTAAGCATTGTTTCTTGCTCTCCAACTCTGGTGAAGAGTGAGGGGAATTGCTGATGCGTCTGACTGAGAGGAAACAGTCTGGGTCCTCTCCCTATTTACTGACTTTGTGTCAGCAGGCAGCGCCAAGCCTACCTTTTAAAAACCTGTTAGTGTCTTAATGGCTTGCCAACAGGAACAACCACACACACATGCACACCGAAGACCTCACAAACTCACTACAACTAGCACTGGATATACAAGAGAACAAACTTAATGCGCAAAAAATAGATCCAGAAAGCATCAGTAAGCACATAATGCCCAGATACCTACATGCATGGTGTGTGTGTGT
>NW_024043372.1:31839517-31857017 GCF_014851395.1 Micropterus salmoides
AGTTTTCCGCATGACTGGCGGGTAAGCTCTCCCACTCCATGGTGGGTGAGAGAGGGAGCATCTTTAGGGAGGCATGTCTGTATGAGTACCCCCACCCCTTCGTCTCCTTGCTACTCTGCTAACGATCCCCCTCCTATTGCTATATGACCTACTTAAAAATATATGTGATTGTGCATGTGTGTGTTAGTGTGTGTGTTTGTGTGTGTGTGCATGTCAGCATTATCACAGGCACATGGGAAGTGGCAAACGTGCACTCCGAGCACAAAATGCTCCGGTCAGGGATGCTGAGTACATACTGTAACCTCACAGTCCCTCAACAGACTGCCACACTAACATATGTGCAATAAGGTCAACTGCTCTGCCACAGACAAACCTACCCATGCTGCAACCCCTGATAAACACACAAAAACGCACCCAGAGTCTTTAGATTGGTACTAACTGTGTTGATGTGACCAATCCCCAGAGGACGCAGAGAACCAAAATTGCAGACCACACAAAGAATGTCACGAACCTTATGCAAAAAAACTGATGAGCCAGAGCAACTGAGCAACGCTGTGTTTTAGAAAAGCCTTTCCCATGGGCTGCTGAGCTTTAGTCTACAGATCAGAGCTGGAACTCCTCACTTTGATAATTATTCATATCTGAGACAATCAAACAACCTTATCAACAGCTTGCAGAGATATAGATAAAAAACAAGGAAATTAATTATGTTTGGGTTTGATCCCCTTAATCTTTTTTGAATCAGTGCCACTGTGTTTCTGTGTTATGTTCAAGACTTTTAACAGGAAAATACCATTAAATCCACACTGCTGTCATCCTGAATGAGTCTGAGCGTAAAACCCTGACCTGCGTAAAACCCCTCCCAGGAGCGATGCGTTGAGGCACTCAGGGGGTGACAGACGTCTCTGGACCTCAGCCACGGTAACCTTGTATTTGGATGTGGAGCTCAGCAGGGAAAGACGGCCTGGTACGGAGCAGAACACCTCTGTTGGGTTTGATACCATGCCAAGCAGGGACTCTTTCTGGAAAGGAAGACCCAGAGCGTTGCCTTTGGGTAGAGTGACAGGCCCTGCGGGGTGGGGTGGGGGGGACATTGGTTAGCTGAACAGTAAAACAGTACAAAAGAAAAGAAAAAAATATTCTGGTTGTACAAGAGAATTTGTTTTATTTCCTGTGTGTGTGCATAAGCTATAATCATCGTAATCCTTTCTGTGCAAAAGAGAATCTGTGCTTTCTTGTACGTAATCACGTGGAAGAGTGTGTTTGCCGCTCTGCACGACTGAGAAAACCAGTGTCAGCTGTAGAAAACTATACAAGAGACAGCTACAGAAACTACTTTTGAAATATTGTGTTGTTTTCCAAATACTGGATGCCTGATGGTTAAACAGCTAAAATGCCCTCATGCCAAACACCATCCACAAACAGGTACACACACAGACTGCCCCTCCTCTAAGCCACAGATGCACTTCACTACTGTTTATTATTTGGTCTGACAGGCTCTAGGAATTTTAGACATTTTGTGTGTTTTTTGCTGATGACATCCCCCCCCCACAAAAGCACTGACAGGCATCGGACACACAAAACAGTACAGCACACTACAAAACATAGCTATCTTCATCCTCACCCGCAAGAACGCCCCCCTGATAATAAGTCCTCTGTAAGCGATCAAGGTTCCTGCCACCTCGTAGTCCTAATACTGAGACAGAAATCACAGAGTCACATGAGTACTTTAAGGCTCCTCTGGGGCACATGGCTGGGAATGACATGCCATTGTTTACAAGTGGAAAACCTAGATTGCCCATGGCGAGCCCTTGAGCATGGGAACGATATAATGACCCATCACTGAATTCCGTAACAAATGGAGAGTGGTTGGTGTATTGCGCAGGTGCAAATGGCTTTCTGCTCGTGACTACGCATCGTATTATTGATATTATTTAATATTTTAAAATGAATGGTAAAACATGTCTTTATACGAAATATTATATCATGGTTTTATAGATTTCTACAGAAATCTATCTATCTATCTATCTATCTATCTATCTATCTATCTATCTATCTATCTGCCTGTGTATGGTTTTAATAAATGTGGAAAGCTAAGCTGTAGAATAATCGCTCATCCTGATCATTCTCTGAGTCAAAGTCTGCTTAATGGAGCCCTGATGATAAAACAGCAGGAATAAGTTCTCCCTCAAAACAGTTCATGTCCCAACAAATTACTAAACTGTCCTTCACATGCAAGCCTAATGCCACACCCCGCCAAAAGCTGGTTCTGCAGAGCCAAACACTTCTTCCAGATCAACTCATAATTTCCTGTTAACGTGAACTGAAAAGAGCTGCAATTGCAAGCTTAACCAGCCTAGAGATGATCCAAAGCTTTCCTCTTCTCTCACAGTCAACACCGAGGTTGTGGGATTGCTCAATTTTCAAGTCTTGTCAATAGCCTGTCGTTCTGTTGTTTTTTTTTTTATAAAAAAGGGATCAGTTCTTTCACACTGGGCATCCATTCAACACCTTCACCAACAGAATAGGCTGTGGATCATATCAAGCTTAGATAAGTGCATCTCATGGATATGAGGATTATCAGTGTATGCAGTGCAAGTACAAATACAAGACTCCTCCTTTGCTGTACTCTTGCACTGAGTGTCCTGACATGCCACTATAGAAGTATGTAGAAAAGAAAATATTGTTTTAACAGTACATTTCCAGCCAGTGATTACTACATCTTTATTTGGTTATACAAAGACACATGTACCCCAGGCAGCATTTTCCAAAACTTGTTTTTCCTTTCTTTTCAAATGAACAAAGCTGTGGTCCTTTGGCACTAAAAGTTATAGATTAGTTGTGGAGGCAACTCACCTTTTTTGATGACTGTCTGATCTGCCATAATAATACTGTGGTCATCTACATTCTGATGAAAAAGAACAGAAGCAGCAATAAGCATATCAATCAATGGTAGTCAACAAAACAGCTGTCCCTGTAATATTCCAATCCAGTGTGGAAATATGCCTTAGTTGTGGCCTTTGGTTGTTTTTTAATCTCCCAAAATAATGTTCCTGTAAGCTAACTAGCTTTAATGTCTGCTTGAATGGCATCCTAAAGTGTAGGCTATTATTTGGCCTAAATGCAGCATGCCAGCAAGCTCGCACACCTCAGCGATGGCCACACACATCTAAAGTGTAATTTCAAAGATCATCTCAGTCAAATCCACTCACTTGAACATCCTCCAGTCCGTGCCCCATGTCGTGCATCCCCATGTTATCGCCAATAACCGACGGCTCTATGCTGTGCGGGTGTGGGGGCAGCAACTCCGGCCGGCGGAACCCTTCCCTCCTCACCCCTGACGAGCCTCCTTCTAGGCCCAGGATCTGACTCGCCAGTCCGCTCCTCCCGTGGGCGACGAGACCATCCTGGCCCTGCCGGCCGGGCCACGCCTGCTGCTGGTTCGATGACTGCGACTGGTGTATGGAGTTGATGTTGAAAGGGTCGCCGAGGTGGGAGTAGGGGTCACTGGACTGCGGGTAGGAGATGGGTTGGTAGGGAGGCGGGAAGTAGGGGGGCTGGAAGTCCGAACTGCCCGAGTGGGAGAGGGACGGAGAAGGGCTGTAGAGGTGCTGGCTGACCGCTGGCAGGTGAGGCAGCCGGGGGTTCCCATTGCTGTTGCCGTCGTGCCTTTCCTGAGGGACGGAAGAGACAAGGCAGCTGTGAGGCATGACAAGATAGCAGGTAGTGGCATGATGTCCACTGAAGATAAACTCTTATATATATATATATATATATATATATATATATATATTATTTTAACTACAATTTTAATGTGAACATATCCTATATTTATTAGGCCTACATATTATTCTTTAGCGTGGGAAAGAAATCTAGGCCTACCTCATTATTTAGTCTAAATTAAATTGGCTATTGAAATCTTATTATGTCCTTACGTGTTTCTTATAGCCCTATAAAGTAGCCTTATAAATTAGACTATGCAACATTTGGAAAATAGGCCTATATGTTTTTGAATTTTTTTATTTTATTTTAGGCTAGTAGTCGCCTCTAGTAGAAGTCTGGAAGTCTTCTTCTTCTTCTTATAATTAGGCTATTTTAATTCTTCTTCTTCTTCTTATAATAATTATTATTATTATGGCTTCATAATATTACTGTTGTTTTTATAGAAATAGGTAATTATCATCTATTTCTTCTGAAAATTGCGTCTTGCTTTTACAGTTACAGGCGTCAACCCCCCCCCCCCACACACACACACAATTGACTTCAGCCGTTTTTGTCCTCCTGTTGTGGTCTGTTATTCTGACTGATTAGGATTTCCATTTTATCTCCACTGATCTTATCTTATCACTATCACCAGCTTATAAGGCGCATATCAAACCATATAGACATGCGCGTGTCATTGAATGGCAAACTTTTGTTCGATGTCAAAAGGAACTTTCCCCTCTGTTTGCATCTCTATCGAAACTTACCTCACAGTCATCCTCATATTTCACGTTGTCGGCTAATTTCCACAACATTCTTACAGACGAGGGAAAAAAGACTATCCGTTAGAGGGGAAAAAAAGACTAAAAGAAAAAGAAAAAAACTATTGCCGCCTGTGAGTTAATCCAGGTATGAATAAATTAAGAGCTTCCTGATGATCATGAACCCCCTTGTTCTTCAGCTGCGGCAAAGAGGCGAAGTTGTGGGTGAAGGCTGAAGGGGCGGACTGACCGACCGACTGACTATCCAACCGCAGATATGAGTTTCCACAGCCACTATGAGAGAAATAATCGTTGTCAAGCAGTATTACCCCCCTCTCCGGTCAACGTGCTCTGTAGTTCTGTTGTGGAAGCGGGCGAAAATGGTGCATATAAGAAACTTGACTCCCTCTTATGGACAAAACAGCGACGTTCAGTCTCATTGGTGCACACCGAGCACTGCACTATATCTGCACAGCCGCTCCGAGTGGGCGTCACCCAGCGCGATGATGTCAGTGAAAAGGGAAAATGAAAATATTGCTGATTGGCGGGATAACTGTCCAATCAGAATTCTGTCCGTATGTATAGCGTCAGACATTTAAACCCTATGGATTTCACTATAGCCAACTTCTCATGGCTTACAGTGACTGAAGTCTCCCACCACCTACAAGGTTGTTTTTATCTCCTCAAGGCCGCTCAGTGGCTACAATACAGGGCTTTAAAATGTGTAGGAGGATACCTGTAGGCTCTGAGTCATAGACACACTGAGATCCATGGTTAACAAAGAGATTCGAAGTTATAGTTCTTTAAATATTCCTCCAGTTATTAAGGAAACAACTTATTTTCCCTTCTTGTTGAGTAAAAATACAACATTTGTTTTCTTTTCTTTAATTTTGAGTCTGAGCCAACACAACGTTGATTGTTGCTGTGGCCGACTTCCAGACAACCAAAGGTGATTTTGATCTTAATCGTTGTTTTAACATTATACTTCTTAGCATTAGGCCTATTATTATGGTTGTTATTATTATAATTATTATTGTTCGCAGTGATGGAATTTGCATTTACTGTTATTAGAAGTAGGCCTATAGTGGAATAATAGCCTCTATATGTTCCTTATGCATGCCTGGATTAAACTAAACTTGTGCTCATCATGTTTACCGACTCAAAATGAGCAAGATATCAAGATAGTATATCTCTGCGTTTTGAATGCTAAAATAGAATAATAGGCATTCAAAAGAACCCATTTTAATGTAGCCTAGGTGTTTCACAGTGGTGGTTAAGTGCTTGTTTCAAACCGCAGTAAGCCCGGGGGTTTAGCAGCATCAGTCTCTCAAAAACCTCTAAAGCTCAAAGGATCTCAACAAACAAGTCTTTCTTAACAGAATTTACATTTTTGGTGGAGCTTTGCAATGTCCAAAACAGGGGCTGCTTTGAAGCTTTGATATGCACCAAATCCCAAGGTGAGGACAAAAGATGTTTTTTCCCCCTTCTTCTTTTTTTAACTGTAAAGATTTTTCGTTATTTCGTTAGTCAGTTTTATTGTTGCCGTTAAACCTTTCAAATTCGGCATTTTGAAATATCTCCTTCCGCAACAGAAAGTACTGTAATGTAATTTGAAGTCATATTTAGTACCCCTATTAAAATGTCAGATTATAATTTGTGAGATTATTGGACGGACCTTTGTCTTTTAGGATAACAGCCATGTGGTGGATGCTGCGGTGATCGGCTGTGCATGGGAACAACAGGACGTGGGCGACTGAGGATTATCTTTTTTTGCGAGTTGGGCTTGGGCTTGTTGTGATGCGGAGCACAAGTGAAATGCGCGCTGATTAAATGTTAGGCCTACTTCACGTTGGAAGAGACGCGGAGCAGACCTAAAGGAAGTTAGTCACGCTTGGCCTGACCGTGATGTTCCGTACAATGCTGATGCTATAAGCTTGCCATTTTAAATGACAGTCGACTGCAGTGACAACCGACTAAGCTGATGTCAGGTGTAGGCTAAGGTTTAAAGGGATCCACGGCCGGAAAAAAATTAAATTTCACACAATTAGGGAGTTCTACTTAGTGACTTTTTATTACGTTTCTATAGGCTAGATATGTGTCCATAAATACTGTAATATAAAACAATTGTTATAAGGCTTATCTATAACCTGATTTATATCTCCTTTTATTTAGAATATCAACAAAGACCACATAGCCCCTTATAAAGTTCACTGTGATACTGTAAATGATCTATATGCACATGTATGTTACCCTATGTTTGTATTAGCCTAGGTAATGCCTTTAACTTTATTTGATTTACTTATGATTTCTCTATGGTCTTGCAGGACTATTTTCACTGAGGCGACATGCTGCAATTTCATCAAAAATAAATAATTAAATAAATATGTTTGTGTTGTAGAAATAACAAAAGAGAGAAAAAACAAATAGGCTATATGCCCAGTAATTACATTTATTGAAAGTCTATTTCAAAGTCTATTTCAGTTTCGACCATAAACAGCACTACAGCGTTTTAATCCAGTAGCCTCAAATCAAATTACTCGAAGTTTTTGAGAGAACAAAGCCTTGGCCTTCTCGACATTAATCACGGGTTACTCAAAAGCGCATACGGCGCTGCGCGATTACAAACAGGTGATTATGGTGAAAAGCAATAAAACAAATATAGGCTCAGCAGCAAAAAGCGATAAACATGATGCTGGTTGGCTTAAAGTAAGTCAGCTGTAACAGGAAAATACACGAATAAACTCACCCTCCAGTCTATCCTCTCCAGTAAAGACATCTGTAAGGCTCCAGTCACAGCAATCCCACTGAGACTCAGCGAATGAGTGAAACCAAGAGAGGTTTACGATGCCGACTTCACCTGACGGTCGTGCAGTGCGCATGCGCCACAGTATAACACACCTGAGCGGGATAAATCAAAACAATCTATAGTTTCTAGATGAAACCCCGCTTTTATTATGTTTTATGTAAAGCAGCATGCTCTCTAAAATGGTTTGAGCTGCGAAAAGGAGCACACAGGCCTTTAGGCCTATATTTTTTAAAACAAGGTAAGATTAATATGCGACCAACAGGCTAAAACCTTTAACCGGGATAGAATTATAGTTAATCTCATAATTATCTGCCATGGTTGAGTAACAAAATAATCAAAAAGTCACAGTACAGGCTAAAGTAAAAAAAGACGTGAGGAAATTTCAGTATGATGTAATTCCACCCCCAAAGCCACATAGCCCCAGGCTGACCAAAAGAATCTGCTTTCAAAAGCCAATGACGCTTTTTAAGGCCTAAAATGGCTCTTGTTATCTGATCTCCCCGACATAGGCCTACTTTAACTTAAACTGATGAACAGATCAAAGTGTCTTCCCTGTGTGGTGCAGAATGTAACATGCATATCTCGTTCTGAGAAAACAGTCCCATCTTTCTGACCTGCAGCCCTGACACCTGCCATAAAATCTAGTCTCATTAAACAATGTAATTTCAAATAATTTGGAGAAATAATGGAAACAACTGTGCATGTCTGACCTTAGGAAAGATTCATAGCCTAACCACTAAGATTTCGTGGTCTAATTACCATTTCCAATGCCTATGAATCTGTTATGATTAACTGCAAAAAACTCAGCTGTATGAACTATTGTGTGAAAAAAGACAGACATAATCGAACACATAAAGGCCCATGATTTCCAACTTTAGGCCTATTTGAATTCCATAGCTTATAGGCCTTATGCTGGACGTTTTTAATGAATGAAAGTTTAACATGAATGTTAACCTATATAAATCTTATTACAATTTGTTACAATGTTATAGTGAGCGCAAACCTCCTGATAAATCTCTTTAAATATGCATTCATCAGCTGTGAATCCCATAGTTCTCTCCAGCAGGATACAGTAAATGTATGCTGTCTTTAGAAACACCCACTCAGATCAGAAAATGTATCCTGGGTGTTTCCAAAATTGGGGCCACTTAAAGCCAATACTATTCTTTGAAAAATGCTACTGAAAAATATAAAACAAACAAAAGAGCTATTAGAAAATTCATCCGTTTTTTTGCTAGAGCGCAAAGAGTTTGTATGGTTACTAACAAGAGGTCAATCAGAAGAAAAAAAAACGTACGCCTACATGAGCTTATGTGGTTCTTATTATTGATTAATAATTTTTTTGTAAACCACCTACTCAGTGAATTCATGTGTGCAGAAAGATATAAATCGACACCAAACGGGAAAACATGTCATCGACTGCAGCTGGATGAAGACAAGAGGACGCAATGTTTTTATATTTTTTTTGCCACAGTGATTGGATTATTTATGGTGTAACTTACATTTAATGAGAAGCAGGCAGACTCCCCTGTGTTCTTTTTTACCCTGCTTACCAGCGGGAGTCTTTAAAATCACAGGGTGTGATACAAACGCCTCTGCTGCCGCCTTGTGGCTGCATCCTCATATTGCCACAGAGATGACATCAATTCATCAATCATCTTCTTGACTGAAAAATAGTCAGTATTACTTTGACGCCAGTTTAACATAACTCATATAGACAGTTAAAAGTAGTGTCCAGTGGTGGATTTCAACTAACCACATTTACTCAAGTACTGTACTTAAATACAAATCTGACGTACATTATTTGAGTATTTCCATTTCTAATTCCATCTTTGAAAAGTTATACATTTTTTCCTGTAATTTAAGTCAAAAAGTGAAACTTTCATATATTCTTGAATCATTAGGCCTACACATAAATTGAAATATGCAAGCCTTTTTTTGTTAGTCTTGATGATTCTGGCGTACAGCTAATGCAGAAAGTCCATATCTCAAAAATATTAGAATATTAAAATAAAGAATGTATAATACAGAAATGTTGACCTTTTGAAAAGTTGAAAAGTTCTGAAAAAGGTTTATTTATGTACTTAGTAGGCTACTTGGTCAGGGCTCCTTTTGCATGAATTACTGCATCAATGCGGCATGGCATGGAGGCACTCAGCCTGTGACTCTGCTGAGGTGTTATGGAAGCCCAGGCTGCTTTCATAGCGACCTTCAGCTCTTCTGTATTGTTGGGTCTGGTGTCTCTTACTTTTACTTTTGACAGCTCATAGATTCTCTATTACGGTTCAGATCAGGTGAGTTGGCTGGCCAATTAAGCACAGTAACACCATGGCCAGCAAACCAGTAACTAGTGGTTTTGGCCCTGTGGGCAGGTGCCTCCTGCTGGAAAAGGAAATCAGCATCTCAGTAAAGCTTGTCAGCAGATGGAAGCATGAAGTGAGGTAAAATCTCCTGGTAGATGCTGCACTGACTCTGGACTTGATCAAACACAGCGGATCATCACCAGCAGATGACATGGCACTCCAAATCATCACTGACTGTGGAAACCTCACATTGGACTACAAGCAACTTGGATTCTGTGCCTCTCCACTCGTCCTCCAGACTCTGGGACCTTGATTTCCAAATGTAAAGCAAAATTTACTTTCATCTGAAAAGAGGACTTGTGAAGGACCACTGAGCAGCGGGCCCGTTATTTTTCTCCTTAGCCCGGGTAAGACGCTTCTGGCGTTGTCTCTGGTTCACAAGTGGCTTGACAGGAATGTGTCACTAGTAGCTCATTTCCTGGACGTGTCTGTGCCAGGTGGCTCTTGATGCACAGACTCCACTCAACGTGAAGCTCCCCCAAGTTCTTGAATCGGCTTTGGTTGTCTCTGCGGTCGACCCTGTTGCTTGTTTACCTTTTCCTTCCACATTTTAACCTTCCAGTCAAATTTCCATGAATATGCTTTGATACAGCACTCTGTGAACAGCCAGCCCTTTCAGCAATGCCCGTCTGTGGCTTACCTTCCTTGTGGAAATTGAATATATGAATAATAAATAATATTAAAGCTGCAAGCAGCGTTGGGCGGGCCCTCGCACTTGTAGCGCGTCCGCGTGTGAGCCGGCCGAGTTGCACATTCTGGAGCTCTGCCGGTGCGGCTCTGAATTTGCTACGCGGTTCCGACGCCGCATGAAGGTGTTATATGTCACTTCCTGTGTCCCCTATGTGGAGCTACATAGCACTTGCCGCTATGAATATAAATCGGTATTGGCGTGTAGATGTCTGCGGGGTGGGACAGTTATGAAGCACGTAAAGTTTGTTTCAGATGTGAGCATGTACACTGAACAATAATGTACCCAAACAATAAAATAAATTCCTTTTATATTTCCCTGCCTTGTTGTTTATCTGTACATACAGAGGAAGAATGTGAGAACAGCGCACATTTCATCGTTACTGTGTGTTAGAGCATGGGAGAACAGTGGATACTTTTAATACAGCCCACACCCCTAATACTGTGTAACTATAACAAGTAGAGAACAGAAGAAAAAGATGTTCTTTCTTTACAACTGTCTGCATAGCTTACTCATATTGTGTAATGAATGAAAATAAATAGGCCTACTAGGCTCCTCTCTACTTGACATTTAAGATTAGCTTGTTTGATCCACCTTCATACACATGTGACATTACTGTACAACTTGAGAAAGGTGAGTTGTTTTCTGCTCCAGCCTGCCTAAAAGAAAAGCGTTTTTGGGATTAAATGGACTTTATTAGCTGCTGCAGTGCAGGATGAACTCAGAACAGACCCATTTCTCACCTTATTATTCTAAATCATACAACGAAGAAGAAGAAATGCATAATAAATCCTGGGACAAAATCTGTCCACAAATACTGTACAGCATGTAGTCTAATGAACAAGACTTGTGTTATAGCTGACTGGGGCAGTGAAATGTTTAATTTTTTAATTCATGTGGTCATAGTTGTCCACAGCTCAAATCAGAATATAAGAAGAAATGTTTAATACCACCTCAAGAAGGCTTCCTATCAGAAAGGTAGGAAGGTATTTCAAATGTACAACTGCAGTACTTAAATCTAAGTAAAGTAATTTCCCTGACATTTTTGTGTTACTTTACTTTAATAGACGCATGTAACAGGTTTTATACTTCCTGTGAGTATAATCCAATCAATCATATTTTCATACTGTATATCCGTTGTGTAATTTGATAAATTGTGTTGTATGTCGTGCTCGCATCTCAGAGAAGACTCTGACTGCAACATGCGTCTTTGGAAAGAGAGAAACAGACAGAAAAAGTCTCTAACTCTGCCTGTCAGCTCGCTCTGCTCCGTTAAAACTGAATTTACCATAAAGAATTGAATACTAGTGCACTCCAGATTTAGCTGCAGCCAGCTGACCGTGTGCTTCTCCCTATACCGCAGTTCTGTGTCCATGCATGCAGCAAACTGAAAGCACTGTCTGTCGGAGCGTCTACGTGAAAAGAGAAGGAAGACATGGCTGGTAGTGTTGTCTTCAGAGTTGTTAAACACCTCAGCGCACTGAAGGAAGCCATCTGACTGTGTGAGGGGCAAGATCGTTGATGTCTGCAGGCAGAGTAGGAGCTCTCCTGTCTGACTGGTCCACCAATAGGAGAGAAGATGACCCCTTGAGACACAGCCCCTCCTCATTTGCATAATAAGGCAGAAATGCATACAGAAATGTAAAAAGGACAGGCAGAAATAAATATCATGGGTGAAAATAAATAAGGTAGAAAAATACAAAGGAAGAATAAAACAGACAAAAATATTAAAACACACACATAAATAAATACATAAAAAAATTAGTAATAAATAAAGTTGAAGATTATAACGGAGAATAAATAAATAAGGTAATTATAACAAAGGTGAATAAGTAAAGGCACTAATTAAATATATACATTTATGTCTCCTTGTATAATTTAATTACTACCTACATTTATTTATTAGGGCCCGAGCACGACCATGTGAGGTCCCTATTGAATTTGCTAAGATTATATATTTTTAGGGCCCGAGCACGACCGTGTGAGGTCCCTATTGAATTTGCTAAGATTATATTTAGGGCCCGAGCACGACCGTGTGAGGTCCCTATTGAATTTGCTAAGATTATATATTTAGGGCCCGAGCACGACCGTGCGAGGTCCCTATTGAATTTGCTAAGATTATATATTTAGGGCCCGAGCACGACCGTGCGAGGAAAACTCACCAAAATTTGCAAACATGTCAGAACCGGTGAAAAATTTTGTATTCTACAAGTTTCGCACATGGGCGTGGCAAAATGACTCGCTAGCGCCACCTAGAAAATTGGAAAAGATTAGCCCCTCGTTCACGTTCAACCTACATGTACGAAATTTTCTGGGGACATGTATCATATCAAGACGCACAAAAAAGCCTCAAGAACCCATAGCCTAAAGTCAACAGGAAGTCGGCCATTTTGAATTTTACGGCCATTTTTGGATGATTTACACACTTCGTACTTTAACGAACTCCTCCTAGGGATTTAGTCGGATCGACGTCAAATTTCTGCTGTGCCTTCTAAAGGCATTGAAGATGAAAAGTTGTGCTATTTGCGAGTTTTCGTCAATGGGCGTGTCCGTGGCGTCGATGATTCGCTATGAAACAGGAAGTTGTCATAACTTCAGTGTAAATGCTCACATCTGGACCAAACTGTACATGTAGGATGAGAGTCCCGCCCTGAACACATGTACATGCCGACATTCACCCACAGTCATAGCGCCACCTGCTGGCAACAGGAAGTGACCTTTAACGAAGCAGCCCCCGCCGCACGTTTCACCTACGTGCACGAATTTTCTGTGGTACGTGTATCTTGTCCAGACGCATAAAAAAGCCTCTTGGAGTGATGCCTTAAAATCAACAGGAAGTCGGCCATTTTGAATTTTATGTCAAATTTTGGATGATTTACACACTTCCTACTTTAACAAACTCCTCCTAGGGATTTAGTGCGACCGACTTCAAATTTGTGCTGTGCCTTCTAAAGGCATTGAAGATGAAAAGTTGTGCTATTTGCGAGTTTTCGTCAATGGGTGTGTCCGTGGCGTGGCGTCAAAGATCAAGATGTTGCCACCACCATGCTTGACGGTGGGGATGGTGTTCTTTGGGTTGTACTCGGTGTTCTTTGCCCTCCAAACACGACGAGTTGAGTTGAGGCCAAAAAGTTCTATTTTGGTCTCATCTGACCACATCACCTTCTTCCAGGCCTCTTCTGAGTCGTCCAGGTGGTGAATGGCGAACTTCATGCGGGCCTGTACAGGTTTCTTCTTGAGCAGGGGGACCTTGCGTGCGCTGCAGGATTTCAATCCATGACGGCGTAGTGTGTTACCAACTGTTTCTTTTGTAACTGTGGTCCCAGCTGCCTTCAGTTGATTCATCAGTTCCCCCCTTGTGGTTTTGGGATGATTCCTCACCGTTCGCATGATCAGGGACACCCCACGAGGCGAGATCTTGTGTGGAGGCCCAGACCGAGGGAGGTTGGCGGTGGTGTGGTGCTTCTTCCATTTCCTGATAACTGCACCGACAGTTGATCTTTTCTCTCCAAGTTGCTTTCCGATTCTCTTGTAGCCCATCCCAGCCTTGTGCAGATCAACAATCTTGTCCCTGATGTCCGTAGAAAGCTCTTTGGTCTTGCCCATGGTGGTGATGTTGGATGCTGGTTGTTTGGGTGTTGACAGGCGTCTTTTATACAGGTAACGAGGTGAGGCAGGTGTATTTGATGTAGATAATTGGTTGGGATTGGGGCTGTGTCTTAAAGAAAGACTAACTGGCTTGTAGGAGCCAGAATACTTGCTGTTTGGTAGGGGGTCATATACTTGTTTTTCCTCATCAGATGGTTATCAATTTTTATAAATTCATATGATGTGATTTTCTGGAATTTTCTTTGGGATTCTGTCTTTCACTGTTAGAATGTACATATGATTAAAATTGTAGATTGTTGCATTCTTTGTAAGTGGGCAAACCTGCAAAATCAGCAAGGGGTCAAATACTTATTTCCCCCACTGTAAATACAGAAATAAATAAATGCTCAATAAATAAATAAGCATCCAATTAAATACACAAAAAAATAAAGTAAGTCATCTTCTCTGCTATTGGTGGACCAGTCAGACAGGAGAGCTCTAGGCCTACTCTGCCTGCAGACATCAACGATCTTGCCCCTCACACAGTCAGATGGCTTCCTTCAGTGCGCTGAGGTGTTTAACAACTCTGAAGACACTACCAGCCATGTCTTCCTTCTCTTTTCACGTAGACGCTCCGACAGACAGTGCTTTCAGTTTGCTGCATGCATGGACACAGAACTGCGGTATAGGGAGAAGCACACGGTCAGCTGGCTGCAGCTAAATCTGGAGTGCACTCGTATTCAATTCTGTATGGTAAATTCAGTTTTAACGGAGCAGAGCGAGCTGACAGGCAGAGTTAGAGACTTTTTCTGTCCGTTTCTCTCTTTACAAAGACGCATGTTGCAGTCAGAGTCTTCTCTGAAGAGGGCAATGAAGTCTCAGTAGTACACGATGCGAGCACCACATACAACACAATTTATCAAATTACACAACGGATATACAGTATGAAAATATGATTGATTGGATTATACTCACAGGAAGTATAAAACCTGTTACATGCGTCTATTAAAAGTAAAGTAACACAAAAATGTCAGGGAAATTACTTTACTTAGATTTAAGTACTGCAGTTGTACATTTGAAATACCTTCCTACCTTTCTGATAGGAAGCCTTCTTGAGGTGGTATAAAACATTTCTTCTTATATTCTGATTTGAGTTGTGGACAACTATGATCACATGAATTAAAAAAATTAAACATTTCACTGCCCGAGTCAGCTATAACACAAGTCTTGTTCATTAGACTACATGCTGTACAGTATTGTGGACAGATTTGTCCCAGGATTTATTATGCATTTCTTCTTCTTCGTTGTATGATTTAGAATAATAAGGTGAGAAATGGGTCTGTTCTGAGTTCATCCTGCACTGCAGCAGCTAATAAAGTCCATTTAATCCCAAAAACGCTTTTCTTTTAGGCAGGCTGCAGCAGAAAACAACTCACCTTTCTCAAGTTGTACAGTAATGTCACATGTGTATGAAGGTGGATCAAACAAGCTAATCTTAAATGTCAAAGTAGAGAGGAGCCTAGTAGGCCTATTTATTTTCATTCATTACACAATATGAGTAAGCTATGCAGACAGTTGTAAAGAAAGAACATCTTTTTCTTCTGTTCTCTACTTGTTATAGTTACACAGTATTAGGGGTGTGGGCTGTATTAAAAGTATCCACTGTTCTCCCATGCTCTAACACACGTAACGATGAAATGTGCGCTGTTCTCACATTCTTCTCTGTATGTACAGATAAACAACAAGGCAGGGAAATATAAAAGGAATTTATTTATTGTTTGGGTACATTATTGTTCAGTGTACATGCTCACATCTGAAACAAACTTTACGTGCTTGATAACTCTCCCACCCCGCAGACATCTACACGCCAATACCGATTTATATTCATAGCGGCAAGTGCTATGTAGCTCCACGTAGGGGACACAGGAAGTGACATATAACACCTTCATGTGGCGTCATAACCGCGTAGCAAATTCAGAGCCGCACCGGCAGAGCTCCAGAATATGCAACTCGGCCGGCTCACACGCGGACGCGCTTACAAGTGTGAGGGCCCGCCCAATGCGGCTTGCAGCTTTGATTTTTTCTTTTTTCTGCAAAGTAGGCTCAACTGACATGGCCTAAACATACTCGAAAACTCACCAAAATTTGCAAACATGTCAGAACCGGTGAAAAATTTCGTATTTTATCGGTTTCGCGCATGGGCAACAGAAAGTGACCTTTAACGAAGCAGCCCCCGCCGCACGTTTCACCTACGTGCACGAATTTTCTGTGGTACGTGTATCTTGTCCAGACGCACAAAAAAGTCTCTTGGAGCCATAGCCTAAACCCAACAGGAAGTCGGCCATTTTGAATTTTACGTCAAATTTGGATGATTTACACACTTTGTACTTTAACGAACTCCTCCTAGGGATTTAGTCCGACCGACCTCAAATTTCTGCTGTGCCTTCTAAAGGCATTGAAGATGAAAAGTTGTGCTATTTGCGAGTTTTCGTCAATGGGCGTGTCCGTGGCGTGGCGTCAAAGATCAACTCTTCGCCATGACACAGTAAGTTGTCGTAACTTCAGTGTATATGCTCACATCTGGACCAAACTGTACATGTAGGATGAGAGTCCAGCCCTGAACACATGTACATGCCGACATTCACCCACAGTCATAGCGCCACCTGCTGGCAACAGGAAGTGACTTTTAACGAAGCAGCCCCCGCCGCACGTTTCACCTACGTGCACAAATTTTCTGTGGTACGTGTATCTTGTCCAGACGCACAAAAAAGCCTCTTGGAGTGATGCCCTAAAACCAACAGGAAGTCTGATGATTTACACACTTCGTACTTTAACGAACTCCTCATAGGGATTTAGTCCGACCGACCTCAAATTTCTGCTGTGCCTTCTAAAGGCATTGAAGATGAAAAGTTGTGCTATCTGTGAATTTTCGTCAATGGGCGTGTCCGTGGCGTGGCGTCAAAGATCAACTCTTCGCCATGACACAGGAAGTTGTTGTAACACCCCGCAGACATCTACACACCAATACCGATTTATATTCATAGCGGCAAGTGCTATGTAGCTCCACATAGGGGACACAGGAAGTGACATATAGCACCTTCATGTGGCGTCCGAACCGTGTAGCAAATTCACAGCCGTACCGGCAGAGCTCCAGAATGTACAACTCTGCCGGCTCACACCCGGACACGCTACAAGTGCGAGGGCCCGCCCAACGCTGCTTGCAGCTTTAATTTTTCTCTATTCTTCTATTATTCTTATGTAACGTTTCTTTGTTTATTCCATATTTCTATATTTCTACATCTATTTATGTCAACTGTATGTGTGTGCGTGTAGCACCTTATCACCAAAGCAAATTACTTGTATGTGTAAAACACTACTTGGCAATAAAGCTCCTTCTGATTCTTCTAAATGAGCTCCAGTTTAAACATTCAATAGTATATACTCATTCAAATACTTTGATTGGAATGAAAGTTTTTTTTCCCATTAAAAACAGCTTAATAACCTCATTAAAATGTATTAAAACTACATTTACCTTTTCTCTGTCATTAAAATATCCACATCTATGAATATATAATTATTGTTCGTTTCAAAA
>NW_024043372.1:31859566-31879892 GCF_014851395.1 Micropterus salmoides
CCGATGCCATCAGCAGTCAGCTTAATGGTTTTCAATCATTGTCTCTTTCTGTGAATAGGAATTGACATTGCAATGCACAGAGAGCACTGTGGTGTATTGAATCACCCTGCCCCATATTCAAATCAATACTTGGATTTATGAGCAAGTCTGCAACATATTTTACCCTCACCTCCAGACTGGAGGGCACTTTAATTGGTGAAATCTATTCCTCTGATTAGACATAATTCACATTGGGCATTGTTTAATTCACTCGTAATTAAAGAGCTGAGTAAAGAGACAGGGCTGTTTAATTAAACACTTGGATCCCTCACATGTAGATAAAATCAATGGCACATTGCTTCATTTATAATTCAGAGACAAAAGTGAAAAATTAGCTACTTGTCCCTAAAGTGATCACGTTCACTCAGACAAGGCACAGTGTCTTAGACTGCAGCACTGGCCTGTGCGAATTTGACAAGTAAGATGATTGGATCAGTTGAAGAACCAGTCTACACTTGGCTAATTAAAGTTAAACAACTTTGCATAATGTGGCAATCTAGACATGAACCCTACTTCATTTTATGACCCTATTTAAATCTCTTATTATTAAGTGATCCAAATCAGAATGCAATCTGATTCAACAACCTTCTCCACCAGCACTGATTACCTTTTTACAGTATAAATAATGTTAGCACAGTTAAAAAAGCCAGGAAAGTAGCCATGGGTGCCATCAGGTGTCTCCATCTGTCACATGACCCTGCCTTGCATGTTGTAACTGGTTGCAGCATAGCTCCCAGGAACAGGGCTGGACTGTAAAGTGATTTTTGGTGTAGTGGCCACCGTCGGTACTGCAGACAGTATATCATGTGACACACAGTGGGCCAAAATGATTATCCACATAATACACAATCAGTACAGGGCAGCGTACTCCCCTTGTTTCCGTGGGTTTCTCTCCGGCTGCTCAGGCTTCCTCCACTGTCCAAAAACATGCTGGTAGGTTAATTATTTTAAATTGCCCTTAGATGTGAATGTGTGTGTGAATGGTTGTTTTTCTGTATGTGTTAGCCGTGGCAACCTGTCTAAGGTGTACCGTGCCTCTCGCCCGGTGTCAACTGGGATTGGCTCCTCCCCACCCTGCATAGATGAGCCGTTATAGATAATGGAAGGCTAGATGGACAATTACTACAAAAGGAATGGCTGTAAAAGCATGAATACGTCGTTCTGTACTCTTTGAATTATCAGAATTGGATCTATGCAGTCCAATAACATTTGACAGATTTTTTTAATAATGATTTTTGTAGACAGAAAAAGACCCTAGCAATGCATTTCAATAATCCTTTTCCGTGCCCTCCTTCACTTTCCCTCAGCATCTGATATTATGCAGCACCATATGTCATATTACTGGCCACTGAAAGAGCAATGGGGCTGGGTCCAAGCAGTGGAGGATTTTAAATGGAACGCACGTATCCCACAAATACTATTCAATGATGACCCATCAGACAGACACTTAATTTCCTGTCTACTGTAGTACTGCAGTTTATTTCCACTGCATGGTTAAGTTTAACTAAACTCGCTTTTGGTACCATATACTTTTCTCCATTTTGTTTTTTTACTGTGGATAGTACCCCCTCAATGAAGGCAGGATTCTTAGCTGATCATGATAACAACTGTTGTGTTGTGTGTGCTGTATGCTGTTACTGTCACTACCTCCTCACCAGTAGGTGTCTCTGAGGACAGATAATAGGTCCGTTCGAGATGACTGCGGCTGACTTTCGCCAACTTGGTGACATTTTGCGGCGCTGGCTGGCGCTAAAGTCGGACACAATTTCTAAGCAGCATGCTTATTTTAAGTCAAGCATGCATCACGTTAAGTCAGCGCTGCTCAGCACCGCATGAAGTCAAACGCACCTAATGAGATACAGTGAAGTAGAAGTAACAAGTAGAGAAGAGTAACGTGTGCAGGAAAACTGTGTAAGCCATCATTGTTAGTCATTGCAAAATAAAGCGCCTCAGCAGAAAGGAACATATGGCACTAAAAGATCTGATAAATAACTTGGGGCTAGGCCTCTTAGGCATTGGGATTGGACCCAGCACAGAGCCCTGAGACATCCCATAATGCACACGTGTAGCAGCTGAGCTGGCATTAGCAATGAAAATGCAGAAACGCCTGTCTTTTAGGTATGACCTAAACCAGGGGTTCTTAACCTTTCTTGCAATCCGACCCCTTTTTGAAGTTGAAAATATGGTGGTAGCCTACTACCAGCACTGTCTCCCCTTTCTGAGGGTCTCGTGTGCCCACACGGATCTCATTTTCCCTGTCTTCTGCGTATTTGTACACCTCACACACTAAAAAACAGTGCCAGAGCAGGCCACCTCTGTTTGGCAGATGTTTTTAGCAACAAAAGACTCAGACCTGTGAGTTGTGATCAAGTTTCTGCTAATATGACCGTTATTACTTAGCAGCAAACCAAAGATTACAGATTGTGTGCTATAATCTTTGATTACACTTACTGATGCAGTGGTTGCCTAGCAACATTTAAAAAACGCAGCGCTTTGCTCTTTTCTAAATTTAACAAAAAAAGGCGCTGCTGTGCGCCTCCCGTTTTCGAATCTGCAAAGCGCTTTATGTCTGATTCTTCTTTGTCCTTTTATAGCGATTGGCATTACCGCCACCTGCTGGATTAAACAGTGCAAAATATTTACAGTGTCCACCCAAAGTAATTCCATTCACAACTATAGTCCGTCTAGTTATCTATAACTATAGAATCATTCTCGCGACCCCCTGACCTAGACCATTGCGGAGCACTGCCACCGATACACAGCTAGGATTTAAGATGGTCCAAGAGGATTTCATGGTCAGTTGTACTGAATGCTGCACTGAGATCCAGGAGAATAATAATAGATTTATGGCACCTGCCAGCAATGAGACATTTAAGACCTTGAGAAGCGCTGTTTCAGTAATGTGTTTTTTTGATCAGTGTTACAATGTTGAACACCATTCTTGGAAATTAATTATTAATATCAATTAAAGTAGCAAAAGCTCTAGATTTTTTTTTACCTCTGCATTAAAGTTCTTAAGTAGAGACCTGAGAACTCCCAGGTGAACTGTGAGTTTAGATAATTTTCACAACCACTCCACTTTGTGGCATTTTTGCTTCAGCAGCTACATTTTTATCATTTATCCGGGGCATCAAGGGCGACTAGATTTTTTGGTTTTGAAGGGAGCAATATCATTTTGTTTGTGAGAAAGTCCAATATCCAGTGGCAGAGCGTGGTACTCAGGCCCCGAGTGGTAAGTTTGCTGATAAGTTTCATGGGGGAAATCTACAAACATTCTGATGTGGATTCTGTTTTTCTCAAGGTGTGTGAAGACTGATTAGATGGCATCCTCTGTGAATATGTTGGTTCCTAAGGCAAACTGATGAGTGTCCAGGCTGACTGGGATGTTGTTCTTTATGTTCTGAAGAACCCGTTTCCAAAGCTCTTCATCGGAATGGGGGTGAGAGCCACAGTGCAGTAGTTATTTAAACAGACACTGCAGACTTTTTAGGTACGGGGATAATAATGTCTTGAAGCAGGTGAGTACACTCTCCCGTAGCAGTGATACAGTATGTTAAAAATTTCAGTAATAATATCAACTAGCTAACTGCTAGAAGTTTTTAGTACACATACTAAATAGTATACGATGGGTGTTATCAGGCCCAGCAGCTTTATTCATATTTACTCTCAGCAGGGTTCTTCTCACATCTGCTGCTAGTGTCTCTAGCCATCAGCTCTGCATCCATTGCCAGCCATAGAGGCAGACCAGTAACTGACAGCCAACTTATATATAGGGTACCTCAGATCCAAACATCCAGTTTTAAAATATTTTACTATGTTAAAACATGTAGGTAAAACAGCAAGAATCTACAAGTGTACCATAAAAAATGTGGTTTAAGTTCTGGATAAAATGACAATTTATGACAAACACTATGCCGATGCATGTGCATAATAAGATCACGGCAGTCAGAAACAGAGATGGTTTTCTTGATTCTCGGTATGTGGCTGTTTGTCACAGCAAGGAGACATTTTGTTTTAGAAAAGGCAGCAGGACAAAAGACTGCTGAAAAAAAAATGGAGTTTGGGAAATCTTACATAAGAATGCGGACGACCAGACCATTTTCTCTGAACAATCAGTGGTCTGCAGTGTTTTGCAGACCACTCCACCTTTTAGTATCAGCTCAGTTCACTTGGAACCTCGACTGAGGTGAGGTAGTGGACATGCAGTGGAAATTTGGCATTTGTCGCACTTATGTAATTTATGTCAATAAGGAGATGTCGAATGATTGCAATGTGTAATCATCAGCTGAGATTATTGTCAAAGATGAAAACAAATTTGCACTGAGAAGCACAGCCTCCATGAAACAGCCGTTTGCTTATTCTTAAGTCCGACACTGACAAAGGATCTACCTTTTCCCTCTTACTCAGCTTTTATAGACTTTATAAACTAGTGATCAAAATGAAAGTATTGCAGCCTTAAACAGTGTTCTCAAACTCACTCAAGCACCTTGTGACAAAGTTTAGTTTACGTTAAGCAACGCAGGTGATGAGTGCTGGGACTATTCAGTACTACAAATCTGTGCACTCAACTCGACCTGACCCTTCTCACCTGCTGCTGATACCAGCTCTCGTATATTCTCGTTGCCCTCCACATTTCCCGTACATGCTGAATTGCAGCCCTTAAGCCAAAAGAAATACAGAAGAGACCGCTTGGGTGCTCTGCCAGATTTGTTCATGTACCTGAGTCAGACAGTCATCTCAGTGCTTGTTAGCCTGTGGATACTATTCCTGGCTACCTGCTGACTTTGGAAGACTCCCTGTTGCAGTTTGGTTGATAGTCAGACCACTTTTAGTGCTTGTTAGTGTTAAGTGTTTTGCATTTGGTTTTAAATACTTCCATTGTCTTTAGGTCATTTCTTAATTTTGCAACTGTTGTTCTGATTTACTATGTTGTAATGATACAACATTCAAACAAATTGGTTGTTTTTTCTGCTCATTAACTGTAACAATTACACATGTACTATCATATAATTATCACAGTAGGTAAATAAACCACTTCTTGATTTCATATTTGTGTTATCAGCTTAGTGTAGCCTATAGCTTATTTTGGGAGGATAATGAAACATAAATTGATTTACTTTTTATTCCATACCCGCACATCCTCTTCGCTTGGCCTGTAAAGTGTAGATAATACTTGAAAACTCAAAGTTCAGGGTGCCCCAGGAGCCTAATTGATGGCCATCGCTTGACTCCTGGCCGGGGGACCATTGCTGCGTGTCATGCCCGTCTCTCTCACCACGTTTCCTGTCAGTATCTCTACTACCACTGTCAAGTAAAGTCAAGTAAGCCCTCCACTCCCAAAAAAATCTTTCACCAAGAAAATTCAAAAGTTCAGTATACTGTATATAGAGACCCAGGTATCCAGAGGCAACATACTGTAACACTCAAACTTTCATCATACTTTTCCGAAAAAGGTGTGAGTGGTTTAAAACACCAGCAAAACAATGTAAAATTTTGTTTAATATCAACTGATGGGCAGGATGTATGGTGTGATTCATCCTTGTTCACTCACTCTCTCACTCGGAGGGTCAATCAGTCCACTTCACTGAACAGTTTCCTCTTGTAGGGAAGTGCTGAGGATAAGTGAACTAGGCCTAACAACATACTATGGATACACACTGAGATGCGCTGGATGTATCAGCCCAAGAACGACGCCATCTTGGAACACAGTATCCAGTTCTCTTAACATGTTCATGGTCAGAGCAGTACCTTGAGAGTATCCTGCGTCGTTGCCCTTGACAAGTCTGCCAGCTCTGCCTACATAATTTGCACACTGAGATCTGATCACAGGGCATGCACAGTTGTGATAATGATTATTTATATCAGGCGCAAATGCAAAGGACCTTCAATTAGACGTTTTTACACATAATGTACCCATGCAGATACACAGGCAAGGTTCCCACCCAGTGTTCAGTTATGGAAAACAAAATGAGAGAAACAGTACAATGTCCTGGAAAATCTTATTTAACATTTGTTTAATTATTTCAACATTATGTTGCAGTTGCTCAGTTATGTGTCAGTCACTGCTGGCTGGTAACTATGGTAGGTTTTGTTGAGTTTATAGATCAACATTTTGGTTTGGTTGGTTCACTTGATTTGCCTGCAAAGGTTTATGGTTTGTGTTTCAATTATGGTTAGAGGCAATGGTTTCAAATGTATTGTGTATTGATGAGAAAGTTGGATAAGAATGAATATGAAGCCGGGGTCAAAACAATGAATGGGAGCCCAGATGTATGTGCA
The DNA here is from genome assembly GCF_014851395.1 of Micropterus salmoides. Lineage (NCBI taxonomy): Eukaryota > Metazoa > Chordata > Actinopteri > Centrarchiformes > Centrarchidae > Micropterus > Micropterus salmoides. The sequence goes on from NW_024043372.1 coordinate 31,865,885, forward strand.
TTAAACACAGACAGCTTTTTATCTCTCTTCTAATGCAATGCTATGTTACATGACATGAAACCTTTAAGCCGTAGCTCACAGTGGGTTGTTAATAGCTTCGTTAGTAAAGGGGTTAACATATGGTGTGATAAATTGATATAGACCATGGCTTGGTTTAATTTCCTATTGTGACGCGTTCAACATCAATGAACTTTTGATATTTGCACACTTATGAAGTAGTCCCAGTTTTCTGACTGTACACTTGCACATCAAGTTTAAATAAAGTGTGTCGTTGTGACAGTGGTCCAACTGATGTACAGAGAGCTACATGTCTGAAATACATTTTTGTATTGTTACACTGCATTTGGGCTAAGGACCACAGTGATTTTAGAAAAACGTGCAGGCTTAACTGAAAAAAAAAAGATCAGATCATCACCAACAGCAGCTTTCAGAAACTGTTAGTTGGCGCCATCTCTGCTGATTTATATTTATGTGGTTTTAAAAATGTTCTGACAGTGCTCTGAGCACATTAAATGGGATTGTATTTTGGAGGAGGGAATCAGAACAATATCATCACTTTCCCTGATCTTAACACACAAAAAGCTCAGTTATAAGAATTTGCACTGATTTATATTTATGTGATTTTGAAAAGGTTCCGACGGTGTGCTAATATACAGAAGATGGGACTGTACTTAAGGGGACAGGAGAAGTGATTTGGTATTACCTTTGAAAATTGATTTATTTTTGCCTGTAAATAATTTAATATGAGATAAGCTTCGGGATTTGAAGTTTGCCTCTGTCGGGTCACGATATCCCCTTGGCCTGTTGAAATGCTCAGTTTGCCCCAGTGCAGTAACAATGCTTTTCCAGGCACTGATGATGGTCACATTAAAATGCTCTGTGAGGTTATTAAGCCAGCAGGCCTTGTGGGGAAAAAATGCAATCTTCAGATGATTAACTACCATTTTCAGCTGCAGTGAACTGAGAAATGTGCACCTGGGAAAATAACGTAAAAATCTAATTTCTACACCTAAAAGATGCAATTATATAAAATTATCATGACAGCATGCAAAGTGACAATAGGTATTGTTTAGGCAGCTGCATGCCCAATTTTTCCTTGAAATACAATATTAAATCATGTTTATCAAATAATGAATGAATGGAGTGAAAAAGCTTGTGGCTCATAACCATATTTAGAGATGAAGTGGTTAATGATCTTAGTCAATGGATTTGACTGTTCATGTTAAAGTAATACTTTTCATTACATCATCATTGCTGCTCTAACTGATTACTGTCAAACGTGGTCAAGCCTTTTTTAAACAAACACTGCTTCTCCATTAGGACTGTGTAATGCTCCAGGGACCGCCTTTTCTAATCACATGTATCACTGAAAACAGCACATACAGATATTTGCAGAGTGCATCATAAACACAATGTTCAGGCATTATAATGCTGGCTCTGGCATGCATTAGCATTACTGGTATTCTGTAAATATTAGTCTTACAACATATTTTCAGCTTGAGTGACTCTGTTCTTATTAAGAGGTGACAAACAGATGGGATGTGTGAGCTACAAAAAGAGGCAGGCTTAGGGCTCAAATCAGTTCTTGTAGAAATTGTAATGCTGCCTATGCTAAGCAATGCCTTAATAAAATATAATGACTGATGCAGCTTCATCTTTTCAGCATTCAGTATCTGAGGAAAATAATGCACACTGTTCAAAAGGCTCCTTATTATCACCAATAAGCAAGCTGTGTCAGGTAATTTAAATCGAATTTCACTCAACCAATAATTCAATATTGCCACAGTAGGTGTATCAGCATAAAACTAGTTTCTGATTGTTGCATTGAAAGCTGTAGAATTTTATAACTTTATCAACTTGAGTCCCAAGTACTAATAATTACAAGCAAGCAAGAAGCACAAAATGATTTTCAGAGGAAAAGAAATAAAGTGCAATTACAAAATATAAAGTACCATAAAAGCATCTGCCGCACAAAAGATGTTAAAGCAAGTTTAGACACAAACTAACAAATCTATCAAACATATCTGTACAAATATAAAAGCAAAATCAACAGGTGGATGTGATAACATGACAAAACACTATTATGCAACAACAAAACAGCCATTAGTCAGAAAGGCAAATCTATAAAAATTAATTTTGAAGCACAGAAGCAGGGTTTAAAAACATACGTGACGTGCCAGCAAACTTAATACTAAAGGTACTACTGCAAAGCTAGTACAGCAAAACCTCCTTTGCCCTGTGACTTAAACCTGGACTCAGGCAACAGCTAAAAGACTTAAACCACTTGCTCTGAGAGGCCTTCTGGGAAAGGAAGGAGTAAAAAGTTCACTAATATAATCCATTGCCTGGCCATGTAAAGTCTGGTATGTAATTTTTAAGTGGATTCAGAAAGAAATTGGCAAGTACCACAGAAAAGTACCACAAAGAAAAAACACATTGTCCAAGAATCCTGCCCAAATTGGAATCTGCTACAGCTCCAGTACTGAAGCAGGAAAGCAAGAAATTTCAGGGTTCAGGAAGAAGAATATAAATGCATGACTCATTTTATCAGTACTGCTGGAGGACAAAACGCTGATGTTGAAACAAAAACAGAATTTTAAAAAAGTGGTCCAAGCATTGACTTTGTTAGTGCCCATGATTGGGTCATCTGTGTTGTTAGTATTCAACTGTAGTTCTTAGACATCTGATCATTTACATCAGGTATGTAACCTATGTAAACTGAAAATTGTGTCTTGCCTCATCCAATGTAATTGAAACTCTCACAGAAACTAGGACTGATGTTAAAAATAAACAATGTGTCACCAATATAACTGCATATTTCTAAGTACAAACTATGACGATAATGACAAATTATATGTGCTAATGCTAGGATGTACAGAGAACAGATCAGAACAATATCCATAGGGACTGTTTATTTAATACAAAGTAGAGGCAATTAAAATGATCACACTGATGTCGCTGAATTATGTTGAGTAACCAGGACATTTTTCTAGAAATACATTGTTGTTGCTTGCTCAAAAATGTATTTCCTCTTTCTTCAAGCTCTCTGAATGGCCCAAACAAAAATCCATCACAGCCATCCTTATGGGCTGGCAAAAATCTCAGAAATGTCAAAACCTGGCCTGACCAAATCTTTATAAAAAAAAATCAACTGATAAAAAACTTAGAACAGACACTAGCTAATGCAAGTTAAATGTATTTAATTAGCTGACGCTTTTATCCAAAGCAACTTAAAATTGCTATACATGTCAGAGGTCGCACGCCTCTGGAGCAACTAGAGGTTAAGTGTCTTGCTCAGGGACACACTGGTGGATCGGTCATAGTGAGAATCAAATATATATATTTGATTCTCACTATGACCGATTTTTATTTATTTATTTATTTTTTTCTGTTTTATTGGTCATATGTTAACACAGGGTGAACGGTATAATGAAATGTGTTATATGAGAGAAACAGAGGTCAACCCAACAATACAAGCACAAGTCATGTCTAAATAATTTTAAATTAAAATAAGAGTAGAGATTAAAAAGAAATAAAATGATTGGAATAAGATGAAGATAAATATAACAATATATACATATATATAACATAAAATAAGAATAATAGTTTTAAGAGTTATAGGACTATGCAAGAGTTTTAGGTAGGTGTGGAAAAGTACCACCTAAGTGAGAGTGTACCTAGAAGAATTCATTCTGTTTCGAAGGCAAAGGCTGGGCACACCAACAATTTATTTGATTTAGATTTTTCTTCTGTTCAGTTCACTTTGCATTTTGTTAATTGATAAATAGAATCTATTAACAAGTCTATTTTTGAAAGCATTCTTAATTTACCACCATTTTCCACACTTGCCTAAAACCTTTCTTAAGTGTAGTTATTTAATCAGCAACTATTTTGTACCTAATGGACGTAGCCATCACATCGTCACCCAATGCTTTGTGGACTACCGCTTTGAAACCTCGAGTCCGGCATTTGCTTTTAACCTATTATTTGCTTTCTGCTGAAGCACAGTATAATTATATGTCGTATTTACTGGTTTAGGTTCGATTGACAGACCACCAATGACTGATGCACACAGGATATACAAAATAATTGGTAACTGGTTGGTGCATATTTTATTCGACGACCATGCCATTTTGAAGCTTTTTATATATATGGCATTTTATTAATCACATAATAGATGTGCAGATGTTTGTCTGAACAAAATATCCAGGAATTTCCCCCGTGATTTCAATTACAACCCCATGTTGTATAATGAAAAATAAATGAACATAGAACTTGAATTTGCTTTTTATTGGTTCCTGAAATCTATCTCATTCAAGTTATGTATGAAATACATTCTTGTACTGCCATATGAATCCATTTAGTCTGATTCACGTTTGAGTGTGTCCACTGAATTGACGTAACACAGTCAAAACAAATTTGGACTGCTATTAGGTTAAACTAAAGGGAAACTCTGTATTACCCATACATAAGAATGTCAGTGTGAATGTGTCTGACATTCTATTTACAGAATGTAAATAGAGTCACATACTGTACTGTAGGAAACACATTTATGATCTACACTCCTCGAACTGACACAACGGTCCACATAATAACCTTTTCTCCTCATATTCTAGCTTCCTCCCTACAGCCATTCCAGTTCAACACCTCCTTTTATTCCACTGAAATTCTCGGATAAATATATAAATAATTGGGAGGTGTGAAGGCCTGAGCTTTGGTTCTGTCACCACAGATCTATCCTCATTCACTCACAGGGATCTGTTTTAGCAGAGGTAGTATGGTGCTTGGAGTGATTTGGAAGTAGGAATTATGAGGTCTCTGATGAGAGACTGTAGAGAGAAACAGAGGGAAGGGGGGCTCTTATCACTGTACTGGCAATTAATCCTTGTGGGCTGCACTCCCACATATACAGTACACTGCTCTTGTGTTGCACCCTCTAATTTACAGACTGTGAGACAGCAGGTGTTCAAAACAAAATAAACAGAGGGGAAGTTGGAGGGAGGGATCCTTCGACCTGCTCCAGCCTGCTATTATGTGGCTCCCCGCTGGACTCAAAACAAGGAGGCACCTCTCTTGGTATGCAAAACCTGTTAAGCTTTCCCTGTCTAAGTACTAGGCCAGGGCCCAAGGTCACACTTCCAGGGTAGGCTTCGCAAATGTTGTTCTACCCCTGAGGCGTCAGCCAGCGAGAAAATTAACAGACACTTTGTGTTTTTTAGTGTGCTCCTGTGGGAGAGATGGCTGACTGCCACACTGATCCTGTCTTGATCTCCTCAGCTGAACACTCCATTATTCAAAACAACAGTTTACCCTCTACCAAAGTTACGTTGCAGCATAAATAACTGGTCTTTCAATTAAAGCTGTACGTGAGAACTTAGCACAAGAACATCACCTTGGACAAAATGTCCAAATTTGTAAATGCAGTCTACTGCATTTGTTAGAAAATAAACAATTAGTGAGCTACCTGATGATTGCAGATCATGGTAGATCACGAAAGACTTGCTGAACAGTGGCAACATTTTTATAATAGTATTCATTATAAACTAAGAAAAACATCTATTTCTTCGGTAAGCGTGCTAAAATCCAGATCAGAGTAGGTAATTCTGAAGGGTAGTCCTGCATTAGGATTGCATATATGAAGTTATTGGACAAACAAGAGACAGATTTAACAAGACCTATGATAGGGATCATATATTTACTAAGCTTTGCAGCCTCTTTTTAGGCACTAAACAGTAAAATTTAGAAACTTGAGATATATGATTATAAAACCAAGTATTTAAAAAAAATGTACAGTATATAAAAAATTACACAGATGAGTTAGAGGATCACAAAACTATCCTATGGAGACGTGAACATCTATACCAAATACCATTAAAATCTATCCAATCATTGTTAAGACGTGTCACACACAAAAAAACCCATCAACTTGCTGGTAGTGTTTGAGGAAAGTCATTGAAATTCATGTCTTTATAACCATGGATGTGTCATTCCATCTAATAGATAGATATATTTGACTGGATTATTGAAATGTTTGTGCTCATAATGGCACTTCGTAAAAGGTCAGGTGAGCACCAAAGTCATCAGGATTCATCCTCAAGGGACAATGAATGTCTGCACCCAAGTTTATGGCAATCATCCATTAGTTGTTGTATGTCACTCAAAAATGTCAACCTTTAAGTCTAGACCACACTGAACTGAAAACAAATGGTCAAAATCGATGTGGCAGAGGTCACGATATCTCAAAGCCAAGATAATCCTGATGACATCATGATGGTTTGTTTTCTCAGACCCTGACAAAGCTCCTCCAGAGCCACAGAAGACGCTTTTTAGATTCACAGTCGGAGTAGTACTCCACTTGATGATTAAATTGATCTTACTGTGTAAAATGAATAGTGTTTACCTTAAATGTCTATAAAACTGCCTGCTACAAAACTGATAAAAATGATATGTTAATATTTTACTGTGAGAAAAGTCTTCACATAGAGCTTTAAAGTAGATTTGTGAAACCCCTTGACTATAGTGGCTCCACTGCAAGCAGTACGAGAGCACTGCGGTGATATTGCAGCCTCAGCTGCAGTAGCAGTATAATTAGCATACTGTCAGATGTCATCCAGTTGGCCTCCAGACTCGTTGCAGTGACCTTTAGCACTGTTTGAACTTTCTTTTACTGTTAAATATACACATTCTACATTGTTGCATGCTGCTATGTCTTTAGACACACATTGGCTGACATTTCCGTCATTCAGATGTCCATTGTTAACTTATTCTGGGAAACATACCAGTCCTTGTTGGCCTTTTCTTTCCAAGCTATAGTGTCAGTCGTGTCCCTGCTCAGAGAGCTTACTATTTACCACAGTGAACTACTTTCTGACTCATGCTTTAATTTGATTTATATGTTCATGTTTTAGCCAGGCTAGTGGCATGAATATAGGATATAGCAATGTCTGTTGGATGGTCCACCACTTTAGTCCTGAAATATCTCCACAACTATTGAATGGATTGTCGTGGCATTTTATACAGACATTTATGATTCCCAGAGAATAACTACCACAGATTTTGGTGATCCTCTGACTTTTATTTTAGTGCCACCAAGAGGTTGACATTTTTGTTGTTTTTGTCTTGACACTAGTTGACAAAATTGTCTCGACTAATTGACTTTGATGATGCTCTGACTTCTGAGAGGAACCTTCATCCAGAATTATCTCAACATTTCCTTGATGGATTGACATGAAATTTGGTGCAGACAGTCACATTCAACTTCCTTCACTTTTCATGTAGTGGCAGAATCAGATCAAAATTTGGGAATGACAATACCGTCTGCCTGCGCTGTACTTTGTGTGTAATGTTTATTAGCAACTGTAAGGGTCTGTAACAGAGCTACAAGGGGGCGTGCAGAGTTTGCGGTTGCCCTGGGCCCACGGTTCTCTGACTGAATATGCATTTTGTTGTTTAGTTGAATATTTTGAAAAGGTTTGTTTGTGTGTCTTGAGTGTGGCAAAAAAGAAAAAGTCAGACTTCTGCAGAGACAAGCCCCAGCACTGCCAAGAGGTTCTCATCTCATGCAGCAGACAGCACAAGGGAGGACACTGTGCCCTATTGGTATTGTCGCTTTTATACAGAGATCCCGTAAGAAACGCGGAAAGAATATCCGCCAATGTACGATCCAGCTTTCCGGAACCAGCGTTGTAGAAAAAGACAGTTGCGTGCAATTCAACACCGGCTTTTCACACAGACATTCTTCCGTCTCTGTTGCTGCCAACATTCCTGGCTAAAAGGCAGATCAGATTGGACCCCCATTTCCGGCTCCGTACCTTTGATACAGCGCAGTGAGCCAGCATATTGGCGCAATACTCCTGGGAAAAAAAGGCAATGTGAAAGTGCCTGTTCCACAACCTTAAAAGGTCCTACACCACTTTGAGTTTCTTCGGGAGTTTTGTTTTCACACCTGTTTCTTTCTGTTTTTACAAATCATTAATAACCATCCAACTAGCTAACATCATTTTGTCTAATCTGCAGTTATTTTCAAAACTCTATACCAGTAACCCAGTTCATGTTGTTTCAACAGAATATGCAGTCAACTAACCCATTTCTAAATGCTTTTTCTTTACGTATTGCTAGCAAATGCTAGCAAATGCTAGCACACAACATGTCAGAAATGAAGACCTTTTATATAAATATTAAATATTGTATAAAACCTCTACTGCTGCTACAATTACAGCTCAATATCTATATTAAAACAGCTGATAAGCATTTCTGAATGAACATATCATTGAAACATTTGATGTTTTTTTGTAATTTGGGTTAAAAATACTGTAGATCATCACAGCTAATTCCAATATCAAACAGAGACATAGCCAGGTGTGGAAGTCCTTTGAATTACTTACACAATGCAGTAAAAAGGGGGATTTCTGGAGTTGAGTTTATCCAATGTGGATACAGAACAACATGGAAGAGGAGAGAAAGAAAGAATAATGTCAGAACAAGGGAGAAGAATAGTTGGGTCAGGGAGAGGAAGAGAGCTAGCGAGGAGTAGCTGGACCAGTAAGTGTTTCTATCCAGAGATGACATTAAATGTAATGTGGATGAGAAGTGTGGCCAAATGCTGAAGATCTGCGCCTTATTTGTGCCGGAGCTAGCCAGAGCGTGGCTCTGGTACATCTGATTTTAAGCCTTTTGCGCTCCAGCACCTCTAAAGTGTGCTCTGTCACTACACTGCCCTTCTACACATCCAAGATTTCATCCAGCCTAATAGGGTCAGTCTAATGGATTTCCTTATTTACTATTTGATTTGGTAGCTAATAATGGTTTCTGTTCGTCCTTTAAAATAATGTGCAGGTACGCCATGTGTATTAAATAGCCTAATTAATTATTTGATCATAAATCATTAATTAATTATTTTTGGCGGGCGGAACATTTCACGCGCTCTGGAATTAATAATTTACAAATTAAGCACTGCTGAAGATCAGACAGATTAGAACAGCACAGGCATTTTTGTTTCTATCCCTTCTGTGCATTTTCTTTGTTTCAATGTATTTGTGTATTTACATTTACATTTACTCATTTGGCAGATGCTTTTATCCAAAGCAATTTACATTTGAGGAACAACATACAAGCATCGGGAAAGCATCAATGCAGTAAGAGATCTATAAGTGACAATAAATGCAAGTAAGAGTTATTAGCACGGAGAGCATCAATAGGGTAAATACCTAGGGAAAGAAGGAAGAGTTAACAAATAGTGCAATCAATACAAGAGAATTATAAGGAGAGCGTAGGAAGTGCATGTTAGAGGTTAGGGGACAGAGGTGTTATACAGTAAGAGGAAGTGTTCTGGAATAGATGAGTTTTCATGAGCTTCTTGAAGTGAAACGACCCTGCTCTGATGGCATGTGGTAGCTTGTTCCACCATCGTGGTGTTACAGATGAGAAAAGCCGGGACTTCGATTGCTTTGTGTGAAGGGATGGCAGAGCCAGACGGGGTTCGTTGGAGGAGCACAGTGGCCGAGAAGGAACATAAACGCATTTGACAGTATTTTTACAGGGTTGGGACGGTTACATTAAAAATGTAATCCGGCACAATTACTAATTACTTGTTAAAAAATTTAATCAGTAAGGTAATCCAAGTACCAGAAAATAAAAGTAATGTAACCTGATTACTTTTAGTTACTTTTGGATTACTTCAATACCAAATACGCAAATTTAAAGACAAAAGAGTATCAAAGACGGGTTGTCTGCTCATTGCATTTTTAGAGAAACATACAATTATAAAATATCCCATTCCCATGAAATCAAATTCGATGTTTAGGCCTAATTGTTTTTATATCATATGCCTTGGACTAGGCCTATGTTATATATATGTTATATGGCAGGATCTGGCACATCAGTGACAAAAAATGTTGTTTTGTAGGTAGCCTATTCTTGATATTTTAGTGTGTCATTTCCGGAAAACGATTTTAAAATGATGATGAATAATCCTGCACTGGGGGGCTGAATTCATTTAGTGTCCAATGAAAAGCTTTCTTTGTTTTTATGACGCTGCTGAAAAATTAGTGTTTCTAGAAATGGGCACCACTGATTACTGTACATAAGCACAACTTTATTCACTGATTTTGCTGAAATTGGATCATATTTGGGGGCAGCACGGTGGTTAGCACTGTCGCCTCACAGCAAGAAGGTAGTGGGTTCAAACCCTGGTTGCCCCGGCCTTTCTGTGTGTCTGCGTGGGTTCTCTCCGGGTGCTCCAGCTTCCTCCCACCATCCAAACACATGCTAGGTTGATTGGTTACCCTAAAATGTCCTTAGGTGTGAGCGTGAGTGGTTGTTCGTCTATGTGTGGCCCTGCGATGGACTGGCGACCTGTCCAGGATAAGCGGTTGATGATGGATGGATGGATGGATCATATTTGATTGAAAATTTTATCTGGTTTTCTCTCTGATGTTCCCCTGCTCCTCTGCCTCAGCTCTGTGATTCAGAGTTTCCTGATGGACACATGACTTTAACTTACTTGTTGTTGTAGCAACTCAGCTAACTGCTGCGAACTAGCTGCCATTAATTGGCTTAGTTAGCCTGCAGCTAATGTTACTGGTCAAACTAGGTTACTCAGCCCGTAATGGGAACTCAGAGCTAAATAAGACATCAGCTCCCCTAAAAGCATGATTTGTGATATTTTGGGGTTCTCTAAAATATTGACAGCATGCTTTATTGCCATTAATTTCTATATTTCTCTATCATCATGGATCCATGCGTAAATTCAGGAGCGTCAGACTTCATCCAGCCAGAGGGGACAATTACTGACCGTCTGCAGATGGCCAATTGCTCCGCGATCTCCTGGCCCAGTACGCTCCACCGCCCCACTCCCTCTCCGGTACGGGTTGTGTCGCTAGCCAACACGCTATAAACGGTTCGTGATCGTTCCATCTGGCTGGATATTACGCATGATCCATGCAGTACTGCAGCTGGGGGCTCTCCACAGCGCAACTTTTCAAAATTCTTCCCACTAACGGAGAAAAGAAAGCACGGGTCCCAAACAGCTGTTGTGTGAAGCGTAATTGTAGCAAAATGGCTACATATGATAATAATATTAATAATTATGAGTTCCCCGAAAGCCATGGTATAGTTCACACAGTTTAGGTTTACACCTAAACCTGCAAGAAACCGGCAAGAAAAACACCTTCGTACTGTGTTCCCAGTGGTCAGACTGGCCTCCGTCGGTCTCGGAGTCTGCGCTCGAGTCCGGCTGCCGTGTGTTCACTCACGAAGCTGAGCTGGTATCAGTCTGCACCGAGTCTGCATGACGGGGTGGGGGCGTGACCACATTCAAGTACACCGATCAATAGCAATAGACAAATCCCTCACTAGCTGTGTGTTTCTATATCATAGTTGTTTACAGACACGCAAAACTTCCTATTTGACAGGTAGGATGAAAACCATTCTAGGGCAGTACCAGAGATCCCCACCCAGTGCCTCAGTCTGTCTAACATGATGTTGTGATCAATGGTGTCAAAAGCAGCGCTAAGGTCCAGGAGTACCAGGACTGAGCACATGCCTTCATCAGCAGACATTAAAAGGTCATTGGTGACTTTAAGCAGGGCAGTCTCAGTGCTGTGGTACTTCCTGAAACCAGATTGAAACTTTTCAAATATTTTGTTATTTTCCAGTACAGTGAGCAGCTGTTTGGACACAATTCTTTCTAGAATCTTTGCAATAAAAGGCAGTTTTAAAATTGGTCTAAAATTATGTGGGAGGGAGGGATCTAAACCAGGTTTCTTTAAAAGTGGGTTCACGGAAGCCGTTTTAAAATAATCAGGGACACAACCAGTAGATAGGGAGCTGTTGAAAACAGAGATCGATTGGGGCCCAACAGAATCCATTACTTTCAGTAAAAACTTTGTAGGTATTACATCAAGTGGGCTGGAGGACACTCTCATTTGTGATACTGTTTTTAAAAGCTCACGGGGCCCGCGGGGGTAATAGAGGCTCTGATTGACACCACCTTATTGGTAAAATAAGACAAAAACAATTCACAGTCATCATTACTTCCAGCTGAGGCACAAGGAGGGGTTGGGTTTACCAGCTGATCCACAGTCTTAAACAGAAACCTGGGATTGTGTTTATGTGTAGTAATGAGTTCAGAAAAATAATGTGTTCTCGCATCCTTAACCAAGTTATTGTATTTAATTAATAAATCCTTCAGAGTGAGGTAATGGACTTGGAGACTGGAGTTTTTCCATCTGCGCTCTGCTTTCCTGCATTCCCTTTTGAGGCTGCGAATGCTGTCATTTATCCAGGGTTGCTTACTAGCTTTAGACGTAGGCCTAACCTTTAGAGGAGCAGTAATATTTAGTGACGACAAGCAGATATGATTGAAGTGATCGACCAGATTGTTGGTGTTGGAATCAGACAGGTGTTGGCTTTGGCTCTGAAAGAATGCGCAAAACTTTGAAACACTTTGTTCATTAAAGAAACGAGAACACACGGAGCTTTGTGAGGCGGCATGAGTAACAGGCGAATCTCAGCTAAAAACAATACATCTGTGGTCAGATATGGTCATGTCCACTAATTCCACAGAGGAAACGCTGACACCCAGGGTAAAAACCAAGTCCAGTGTATGACCACGGTTATGTGTTTGCCCTTTGAAATGTTGTTTGAAGTTAAAAGAAGTGGCCATATTTAAAAAGTCAGTTGCATTAACATTGGTGGGGTCATCAACATGAATATTAAAATCGCCACAAAGAACAATTCTGTCATAATTTAAAACCAGAGTAGATAAAAATTCAGGAAGTTCTGATAAAAATCCTCCAGGCGGTTTTGGGGGGCGATAAATTATAACAAATATGATAGGTTGCAGCCCTCCAACTTTAAGAGTGAGAACTTCAAAGGAGTTAAATTCATCACAGTGTACTTGATGACATTTTAAATTTTTCCTATACACGCTCACTAGCCCACCACCACGACCACTGACCCTCGGTTGACTAAAACAGTCATATTGAGGCGGACACAGTTCAGCTAGCTGGCTATAGTCATTCATTTGCAACCAGGATTCAGTTAAAAACATAAAATCTAGATTTGTAGACATGATAAAATCATTTAAGATAAAAGTCTTACTTGAAAGTGATCTCACATTGAAGAGAGCCATTTTAAATGAGTTTGTTCTGGGTGCTGGAGTTGGTGCAGTTGTCCTAATCCTTACAAGAATACTATGATTTCTGTGTGGGATGTGCACATTTCGGTTTACTGGTCTATGCGTGATGATGACAGGAATAGAAGTCTTTGGAACAGCGCTGGGAGCAGACGGCTTTACACGCCAGCAGGTGGAGACAGTTGTTAGTGGCAATGAGGCAGAGATCTGTTCAGTGAGCGGTGGTGTGTCCAGGTGTGCAGCATGAATGATTAGTCATTCACGTAAGTCATGTGTGGACCGCACCACATGCTGTATGTGAGCAGCTAACATTTCTGAGCCCCGTTTGTTTGGGTGAAGACCATCTGTCTTAAAAAGAGACATTCTTTGCCAGAAAATATTAAAGTTATATTTACGACATAAGACACACCGTGAGCCCTGCAGGCGGACTGGAGCCAGTCGTGGAGGCCAAGGAGTCTACTGAAGCAGACTGAGGATGGAGTGTGTGAGCTGCCGAGTGTTGTGTTGGAGTAGAGGTAACAGACCTGAGAGAAGGGCTACCCGACGGTGCAAGGTAGAGACGGCCTACAGTTACTTTAGTTTTGTATCCTGACTACGTAACGCCGTTACATGTAATCCGTTACTCCCCAACCCTGAATTTTACACGTTGAACCAAAAGCCACATAGGTTGGATAATTTGTTCATCACTGGCTGCAATGCAATGTTGCTAATAAAGCTTTTACTTCTGTAATTCTGTCACTTACATTTTGTTTCCTACTGTACGTTTTATAAAGTAAATATGACTGGTTAATTATGTGAGGTTGGTGTGTTGCTTTGTTAAGAGTTTTGATAAAGTATCTTAAATTCAGGTAAACAGTTAACAGTTTTTACCTA
>NW_024043372.1:31880392-31902999 GCF_014851395.1 Micropterus salmoides
CCTGTTCTGGTACAACCCTTATATAAAATGATGAACCTGAAAATGAGAATAATTTGACCACTTTAATTTCAGGTTTAAATGAACAACTTCCAGTTAGTCATGTGACATGTCCACGTCTGGATTGAAGCACCGCCCATTCCAAATACAGCTATGGATACAGATAATGAAGCTGGTTGAACAGATACAGATAATGGTGTATTTACTCATCCCTAATTCATAGAAAACTTGGTTTGCATGATCTAGGGTCATTCCCCAGCTGATGCATAAAAACTGTTAATGATTGATTAAAGTGGTCGTGGCATATAACACCACATGTTAATTTCTTGACATTCTAAACTTCAAAGCAACAAAATGTATTACCTCTACATTTGTCAGCACATCCACTGAAGTTTGCCACAGTTCAGAAGTATGTTTAAAAAAATATGCAAAATCATTTGACAGCTAGGCCTATATGTCCACAAGTCATTCAAATGCTACCAAAATATTTAACATTACAGTTGAAACCAGCAGAATGATGTGTGCATTTTTTCTGAATTTTATTGCCATTTTGACTGTTATAAGCATTTAAACAGACAAAAATACCCTGCACGTGATGTCATTATCTCAACTTGTGAGAAGGTGTGTGGAAACCTGTTCTTACCAGTGGCTCAGTCAGTAGGTCTCATTTACCCTAATGCAACGTTGTAATAATAATAATCATTTTTGCAATTATCTTGAACACAGCTTGGTCTTTCATCGTTTTAATCTCTCAAGTCATCTGCATCTGGTCTTCTGCCAAAAAAAAATTAATATTGTCCCAAATCTAAAGTCAGGATCAGTTGTTAAAGAAAGTTTGAGATGTCAGTACATTTCAGTTATACAAGCCAATCAATTTTGATCAAAACAAATATAGTTCTGTGAAACACATCTTCACTGAAGGTCATAAGCTACATCAAATGCTTCTTAAAGTAGATTTATATATCTCAACGGAGCATTAGCATAGCCTTTAGTGACCATGATGAAGTATTTTAAAGAAAATCAAAACTCTTGTTCTTGTCATTTAAATAGAAAAATGCTCGCAATCTGCTTGGACCCCGGTCACTGCGGCTTGCAACTTTAATCTTGCTTCTGTTTCTGCCACAATGACACTTTCCGTGAAAAGAGCTGCTTGTGCTGTTACTGTTTTTGTTTTTGACGTTTGTGCGTAAATGGAGGAAATGATTAAATGCTCGACGACACAGTGAATATTTCATTCCCAACCTCCCCCTGTAATGTTAATCCTGTCCAAAGAGGGCTTAAGACAGCACAGTAAAGACCAAGCATATCATCTCGCTTTCCATCTTTTCAAAAAGCACTGAATCCAGCTTCAATCTATAATAATATTTCATCAAGATTATCCACCAGCTTAGCTCGCGGCATAGATACAAACATTTGGTGCAAAGAAACGGGACTAGAAATGATCGATCACTAGCCAGTGCAGATAGCTGACATGATTGACAGAGACAATATGTTTTCATTTCAGTAATTATTTTGATTAAGTGTGTATGGTGCAGCTGAAGAAACTATCAGGCAATAATTGGTCTTTTTCCATAATTATGTGAGCAGTCATGATCTGACTTTATACTGGACACGACATAAGTCTGCCAACAGTGAAAGTGAAAGGAGCTGGTACCCGGCTGAGAAGGTGAAAGTGTGCAGCCTGTCGCCTGCAGCTTAGTTATAATTAATACAGGCCCCCAAGTGCAGGAATAGTCATCAACATTTTAAAAATAGTTTTCCAGGAAATGACACACACTAAACATTGATTTCCATTTCATGGGAACGGGAGATTTTCTAATTGGATGTTTCTCTAAAAATACACTGAGAAGACAACGCAATGAAATTGTAGAAATAAGTGAAATCTGCAAAGGTAAATGTGATTTTTTTAACTTAAGAATTATCCTGTTATCTCTATAAATAACATTTGTTATTTAGAGATAATGACCTAAAGTTCTCAAGAGAACAAATCTCTCAAAAACGCATCCTGGGAAAACAGAGTAAATAAATGTGTGAATGTATGGTTCGCTTAGGGCTTCCATACTATTCTGCGAGTACTTTAATGAGTACTTTAAGTATATTTTCATGCTAATACTTTTAGCGCACTCTTACTCACTGCAGGATTTATAACTTAGTGCACTGTGGTATTGCTATTCTACTTTAGTACAAAATTTACTTTTTGTGTTCTTCGCCAGATTGTCAGTTTACCACATGTGGTACATGTGTCAAGGCCTACTATCAACTCAAGCGAGATTCTTTGTACTTTCTTTGTACTCCCTGGATTAACCTGGATTTTCTGTGCTCAGGATCACTCTTCCTCCGGAGTCTCTGCTGAACGCCACGCTCCGCTCTGCTCACACACCGCCCTGCTCACACACCGCATGGACAAACCCCCCCTCCGTGGTCGCCATTCTGCCTTGTTGAAACATATCACCTAGCCTTCTGTTGCACATCTCACTAAAATCCTTTGTTACACCTTGAGCTGTACCGAGTCTGCTTTTGAGTCCAAAAGTTCTCACATTATGACAGCAACACGTTTGAAGACCAACAACTGCAATTTGTGTGTTCACAAGACATGTCTGAACATTAAAGAAACAAGAAACAGCCATGGCTTCATCTCTTTTCAGCCCACAGCATCTTCAGCCCAGTGCAGCACCACCCACTTCCCAGCTGACTGGCAAATGTCTTTGAGAAGGCGTATGAGCTCCAGAGTGTGATCTAAACACAGAATGTCGAATTAGACTTTCATTCTGTCTACCTCTAAATATCCTCTCGCAACACAGACAGATTCTGACATTGTGTCTGAACCATGATGCTGATGAGTTTCTGAATGGCTTGTATTCAAGACCCTTTTAAGTGTTCTCTGCACTCATAGCAGTTGTCTTCTCCTGACTTTAGAAGGGAAGAGAAGATGGAAGGACAAACACATTTTTGTCATCAGGTTAGTCAGCTTCCTTTTTGTTAGAAATTAATGATCCAAAAGCTACTGATGTGCAATATTTGTGTCATGATTTCTATGTGAGTTAGTGAGCTTTGTTACAAGTCATATTTTCAAACTATTGTCATCTGAGCAAGTTCAGTGTGGGAGCAAAATTATGAATTATGAAGAAAACAAATCACAGTGGAATGGGAGATTGTGTTAAGATCACATAATGGAATTGGAGGGGGGTGATAAAAGAGACATCTTTTATGTTTGGAAGTCAAACATCATAACTGAAACTGAAATAGAAATTGACTGATGTAACATATAAGTAGCTGTGGGGAGGATATAGCATTGAATGCCTTGGACATGGGCGAGACTAACCGGAAATTGGTGTGGGTTATATTTATTATCAAACTATTTACAGAACAGCCTCAGAATTGAGCTTCGGAGCAATGTTTTTGATTACAATAGTGAGAGAACAATTTATTTTAAAAAAGGTTCTTATATTTATAGTTTATTAGAAATCAAATATTGACACATTTTACACTTGATGATACTATAACTCACAAAAAGTGCATTAACTGTACCCAACTGTCATCTGCTGTGCAGTGGGATCTGATAAACCATGAAACTCATAAATATTTTCTCAAACTGGACATCCTGTATCAAATTTCAAAATTCAATTTTTTAATTTGATACATTTAGTTGTTTTTGACTTTACAGATTCAGATACAAAATATCATCAACAAATAAAATGTGATATATTGTTGTAAATTAAGTCACACAGCAGTTCAAGTAATTACAGTTAGAACAGTTGTAACATTAAAGTCACATCTATCAATGGTTATAATCCAATTATATTATATACATTATTCTAAAATGGGCCACACTGCATAATGATTACTTTTACTTTTGGTAATGTAAGTATATTTTGATATAATACTTTCATACTTTTATGCAGGACTTATGCAACATTCAAAATTTTAATAACACACATGTTCTTGGGACATTACTTTGTGACAACTATCCAGTGGTGCGTTTCCCAAAAGCATCGTTGCTAACCACGGTAGCAACTTCCTACAACTATGCAGATGCGACACAACTGCTTCCCAAAACCCTAGTTCGAACTATGGAGGTAAATAAGTTGGTAACTTACGTGGTACTAACCACCGTTAAGCAACACAGGTGTTCCCTGAAACCATAGTTCCAACGAACGTTCACACCAACTGTCGTTAAGGTGCATAGTTCGAACTACAGCTCCTG
Source organism: Micropterus salmoides (assembly GCF_014851395.1). Classification (NCBI taxonomy): domain Eukaryota; kingdom Metazoa; phylum Chordata; class Actinopteri; order Centrarchiformes; family Centrarchidae; genus Micropterus; species Micropterus salmoides. The sequence continues at coordinate 31,884,594 of NW_024043372.1, forward strand.
ACCTGTGGTTTGAAGCTTAGTTCACAGTGACTACATCACAGATAGCAGAAAATGCAGTGTTAGGAGGTGGATTTAATGTGTTTTAAGCAGGGAAAGAAAGAAAGAAAGAAAGAAAGAAAACTACTTTTAAATGTATTTGTCAGGTCATGGGTAGGGTTGCATTGATTCAGTACTAAGTATCTTAGTGTAGACCATCTACAAACAGTTGGTGTTTTTCTCACAGATTACCCATCTGTTCACAATAACTTGATTTAATACTAGTCACCAGTACAAAGGAGAAAGATTAAAGGACAAAATGGAGAATGTAAAGACAAGTCTTTTAATATTACCTTCATGTTTACATTTCCAGGCCTTTGAGGACCATGGGTGTTCTCTTATAACAAAGAGGAATAGAGAACTCATGGGATTCAAACCTGTGTCTGTCTCAACAGAGCACATTCATGTGCTTAGCCACTTACTGCACTGAGCTATTCTTAAGACCTTGCTACCATTTGCAGCCAAGGGAATCATAATAGTGTTAAATTGTTAAACTGAAGGTACTTGCTGATTAAACTTATTTCACTAAATCTTGTAAAGTCTTGTAATCGCTAAGAGTTCTTAATTTTTTCTTCTAAGTTATAGCCTATATTTAGGCTAAATAAAATGATTAGGTTATATATTATTTATATTGTGATTTCATTAACACTATTGTTGATTTTCTTGTTATTGTCGGTACGACTATAACATGAAAGTCAGACGAACACACCTGGAAACATGTTAGTTCGAACCATGTTGGTTCAAACTAAGTTAGTCCAAACCACGGTGGTACCGTTTTGGGAAACGGTCGTACTTCAGACGTTCAACATAGTTCAATGCTACCTTCCATGGTTTTTCGGGAAACGCACCCCAGATCAGTCTCAGTTCACTTCTGCTAATAGTTTTCCTCAAACCACTAGCCACATTGATCAGAGAGGAGCCAGGAATAAAAAGAGTTATTGGAGGCGGCAGGGAACACTGATGATTTATTTATGCTGATGACATTTGGTACTGAGTCAAGAACCAGTCACTCTGTATCAGTACTGTTAGAAGTTACTGAAGCCTATTCTAAAGCATCTGGTTACAAAATGAATTGGCACAAATCAGAAGCTATGCCAGTGTCTCAAACTTGTTCCCCTAATCTAGTATCTGCACTTAATTTTGGTTTGTATGAAATATTTGGGGATAAAATGAACCCAGATATAAGCGAAATTATTACCACTAATATTGAAAAACTACTTAATGAAATTAGAGTTGATCTAGAAAATTGGAGTAAATTACATTTGACGTTATGAGGGAAAGTGGACACTATAGACAGTTGTAGTCCCATGGATAAATTCCTACCTGGAATGATACCAGTATGTATTCACAACAATTACTACTATGATATAGCAATATGATAAACACATTTTTGGGATGGAAGAAAGCCTAGAATTCATATGGAGAAGCTCTGCCAGCCAAGAAGGTAGGAGGTCTATAATTACCAAACAAATATTTTATATGTATTTCTTTGAGATGGCTAAGCTTGCCAGACACTGGGACAGAGCAGGAACTCATCTCTCCTTTTAAACCTACTAAAGCTCTAGCACTAACAATTAAAAAAGGACATTAAAAAATAAATGAAATAATATGATGAATCTCATTCTAGCACATTCAAATATAGTTTGGCAAGAAGTACATAAAAATGTAATATCTTTCATAATCAAAAATATGCATCCATATGGTACAACCCCAAAATAAAAATGGGTAAATGACAAGCGTTGCAAAAACTTTAGGTTGTGAGTGGCAAATTTATAAAATATAAAGTACTTCATAGATAGTATTACACACCAACAAGACTCAGTAATATGGGTCTATGTTGCAAATGTAAAATAGAACAAAGTACATACATGCACGCATTATGGGATTGTCCCTTGGTTTTTCCCTTATGGATGAAAGTTCAGGAATATATGGGTATACTTCTGCACAGATTACTCCATCGATGTGGTGTGTCATGGAGACTATCAGCCTGTAGCACTGCTGAGGTGTTATGGAAGCCTAGGTTGCTTTGATAATGGCCTTCAGCTCGTCTGTATTGTTGGTCTGGTGTCTCTTACTTTCCTCTTGACAATACAACACAGATTCTCTATGGGACTTTAAGTCCATTCTGTGCCTCTCCACTTGTCTCCAGACTCTGGGACCTTAATTTCTAAATGCAAAGCTCATTTCCTGGACAAGGCTGTACCTGGTGGCCTCTTTATGCACTCTGTCCACTCCTTTTGGATCTTTCCCAAGTTCTTGAATCTCTTTGCTTGATCATCCTCTCAAGGCTGTGGCTGCCCCTGTTGTTTGTGCACCTTTTCCTACCACACATTATTCTTCCAGCCAACTTTCCATAAATATGCTTTGATACAGCACTCTGTGAACAGCCAGCCCTTTCAGAAATGACCTTCAGTGGCTTACCCTCCTTGTGGAGGGTGTCAGTGTGTCCTCTGGACAACTGTCAAGTCAGAAGTCTTTCCTATGATTGTGGTTGTGTGTGCTGAACCAGACGGAGAGGTTAAAGGGTCTTCTCGATTTTTCTGTATTATACATTCTTTATTTATTGAGATATGGATTTTTGATTTCCATGAGCTGTAAGCCGTAATCATCAAGATTAAAACAAAAAAAGGTCTGAAATATTTCACTTTATGTGTAATGAATCTAGAATATATGAAAGTTTCACTTTTGAATTATATTTCAGAAAAAAATTAACTTTTTCACAATATTCTAATTTACTGAGATGCACCTGAACTTGCACTCATCTGTGAAGTGTTGGTCTTAAAGTGGTCATATTATGCTCATTTTCAGGGTCAAAATCTTATTTAAGGGTTGTACCAGAACAGGTTTACATGGTTTAATTTCCAAAAAAACACCATATTTTGGACATACTGCACATTGCTGCAGCCCCTCTTTTCCCCCTGTGTGTCGAACGCTCCATTTTAGCTACAGAGTGATGCATCTCAATTAAAAAAGATCTTTGTTGGGAGTTGCACATGCACAGTACCTAGGTAAGGACTACTAGCCAATCAGAAGCAAAGTAGGGCAGGTCCTGAGAAGCCAGTAAACACAGCCCTTACCAGCTTAGCAACATAGACTGAGTGGTGAGTTATTAATCTGTAACAATTGTATCTGTCGCCCATAAAGTTAATAACTGAGCTCTCCACAAAAAAGGTATATAACTCAATTAATGAGAGGGGAAAAGCCCAAAACAGAATATGCTCTTTAAAATGAGGTGTGGGCAGGCACATTGTTGGTGTGTTACTATCTACAGCAGAAAGCGCGTTATTATGCAGCAGAAAGCAACTTCACTGTTGACCAACAAAACCTAGTCTACAGTCAATTACACAGTATTTTCCTGCTAGTTAAAGGGTGCGTTTTTCAGATAGTAAGATGAGCCTTCACGGATCACGGTTCCACAGGTTGGGTGGGGCGGGTCATACAAATGAACATTCAGATTAATAGCAGATTGGGTAAAACAGGCTGAAGCATCTTCCTATTGAGAGAGATGCTGGGCGCATTTATGCACGAGGCACAACAGCATTACCTGATTATCTAAATCTCCCGACATGCTCGGTCAGTGATATTGTTTGGAATTAGGGATGGATGATGTCTACCATTAAACATCAGGATGGACGATGGCATCAGGCGGAGCGGGCAGTTGCAAGGTAGAAACATAGACTGTGTAAGGGTATAAGGCATTTTTTCCCACAGTTAGTCTTCACTTGGTAAAAACATGTCACAAGCGGCAAACACGGCGGATTTTTTTACAAGCATTAACCAGGTAAAGCAACAGTAAACACACAAGTGCAGATGTCATTCTGTACCATGTTGGTTCGCTAGTTTGGTGGTTTCGTCTATCGGTCCAACCCTATTTGGAATAAACAGCCGTCTTCCTGATTAATAGTGAATTCCATCATTGCTGTCAAAAAATTAATTTTACAAGCTAAAAGTTTGAGAGGGGTCCAACTGCAGGCCACCTCTTCTGTCAGGCCACCTCCACTGTAAGGCCGGTCAGTTTTTTACGTCCCAACAGGACGTAACGTGATGCATTCTCGGTTTCTCTACTCTACACATCGCGACAGCGGTGGGTGACTGGTTAGCATTATCCAAAACATTGAGTAAAGCCTGAATGCATTGCTCTTGGTATGTGTTCGCCGTCAATAGCTACCGCTGTCAAAATTGTACATCTAAATCACACAAACTACAGAATGTTACACGTGTGTAAGTTAGGTTATTTGTCGTTCTACATAGGTAACGTTAGGCTACGCAAACGGTGGCTAGCGTTAGCTCCTCAAGTAGCAGGATTAGCTTTTTTTTCCCTTTGGATAACGTAAGCTATTCATACTGTAAGCTACTGTGTGTTCATTTTTGTAAAGTATTTTGCAAGGGCATTGTTTTGCATTTGTCTTAACATGTTGACAACGCTCAGGTTAGTTATTGTCCAAAAGAAGACAAAATAAAAATCTATATCGTTTAGATCGTTCGGTGTAGCTTTTTCCACTTAACGTTAAACAGTGTGCAAACACTTTGCTGGCTGTACAAATTGATCTTAGTTGAATTTAAGTTATGTACTACGACAGTGTTTCGTACCCTTTCCTGAAGAAAGTTACCCCTGTCCTGCATGATTTACTCTCTCCCTTCTTCAACACAGCTGATTGAAGCAGCTTCAGGATTCATAAGGAGTTGATAGTTTGAATCAGCTGTTTTGGAGCAGTGAGATATTAACACACATGGTTGTTTAAACAGTTATCCACATAAAGATACTACTCCTCAACACAGCCACTGTTGGCATATCCTAATTTACGTGATTTAGATGTACAAATACTGATAGTGGTAGATATTTTGATGTATCTATATATATGATGATAACTGTGTAATCTGTGTGTGTACAGTAAATAAAGTAAAAGAATTACTGTAGTAGGCTATTGTCTCCATTCATTTTAAAAAGTGTATATTTACAAAATTCGATTCGAATATCGATACAGGTATACATGTTGTATTGCACGTGTGTTCATTTTTACGGATTGTACAGTTTGATAGTCCACATAGTCCAGCAGGGTTCTAGTTACGGTCCATAAGGAGGGTCTGAGCTCTTATTGAAGCAGTAAAATCATGCATCTGTGGTGGTCAGTAATTAATTTACCAACAACTATTATTTAATCACAAATGTACATTATATTAATAAGATAAACACACTAAAATAAACACGTTTTCCAAACGAACTATGCTGCGCACCGCATGAATGTCATTACAGCATGATTAATAATAATTAATATGAGACCATAAAGGGCGGGTTTGCGTCTCTCTCCTTTGTTGGTTTATTTCAGGAATTTAAAACTTAAACTTCGTTGCAGTATCACACACATCTGGGCCAAGTAGTGGACTGCTGTGTGTGAGAGAAAGTGCTGACCACGTATTTATTAAACCCCGCCGGTAACGTCCATTATACTACAGACTCCCATGAAGCTCAAATTGTAGTCCAGTTTCCACAGTTGTCCATTTTTCCTATTAAATTCAGCTGATGGCAGTAAATAGTATATTAATCTTCAAAGTTAATTTATGAATGCGAAGTGTGTGTGTGTGTTTCTTTTCAGATGACTGGAAGAGAGGCTAAGTTACACTCTTAATCAACGACAATGTTTTTCTGTGAATAGATGTGGCTAGCTGTATGGACGGAATTAACGTCATATTTTGACAGAATAAATAAATAGTGGCTGTTAAAAAAGATACTGTTACTAGTTGAATGATTGAAGCGATATACAGTGGGCTTTGTTGCTAGTAGAATAGGCTCAAATCAATATGCTATATTTGAGGAATTAGCCTGCTAGTTTCCCATTACAATGTTGACTAAATAATTAAATGTAAATCAACGACAAAAACCCTCCCCCTATGTCTACGTGATTAAACTTTATAATTTTAATGTGTTTCCTGTCAAATCGCACGCTTTTATTTTGTAGTTTTTGCGTGTATTTCCTGTCCTGACCGGCCTGACAGTGGAGGTCTGCAGCGGAAGTGGCCTGACAGTGAAGGTCTGCAGTTCCCTCTTGAAAAGTTTAATTCTGTTACCTCTGGAGTTTCCTCTGTCATGTGAAGTTATAATAGTTAATACAGTCTTTAGTTTTGTCATTAACTGTCCACAATATTTGCTGACATTACTGCACACATGGAAACATTTAGGATCACTGTCAGCAGCCTCTCTATTTACTAAATTAAATGGTTAAATAAAACACTCACACATCAATACTTTTGTAATGATAATTTTTCCGACACAGAAAGACTCTAGTTTGCAGTAAGTAGTTTGCAGCAAACTACAACCTCTTTGAGGCTTGCGCTTTACTCTGCGCCTAAATTATGTGCCGTTTAACTAGCAACAGTGGAGTTGGACACTAAATGCACTTAGGCCACACACTTTAGACGATGTACTATAGATTGTTTAAAAAGTGTCTTTCATCATGCACTCCCCTCCCCAGAGAGGAGAATCTCATGGGAAATGGATACAGTGTAACATGATGACACCAAAACAACATGTTGACACAGAGAGCAAATAACAAGACCTTGAGTGAGCACTACCTGTCCTACAAAGCAAGTTCAACATACCCAGGATTTCTTTTTGTTTTCTGGCTTCACTAACCCTAACAATCGGGATTGGGATAAGTGGTCACACAAAGCTGGTTATCAATGATAAGTCCACCGAGGGTTTCCTAATATAGACATGCACACGTTCACATAAAGAAGGCGATGTTAGGAGCAGATGACCAATTGCAAACATGAACAATAACTTCATAAAGCAACGAAATGAAAAATTCATTCATGCCATTAAATGTGCTCAAATAGTTTTCGAAAGACTGAATCTTAACATTTAGGCCACTTAAAACTCCCCCACATTACCTGCGCCCACATCGCAAAAGGTGGGGCGCTACATGACCAGTCTCTAGAATACAAGATTGCTACTGACCTAAAATAAACTTATTCATGTTAAACTTCATTTTAATAGGCCTACCAAACTATGGCCTATGCTCATAATATTCAGCCTCACATAAGAAAAATGAAACCCATTTATTTTAACAGCTGCAACAGGCTGTGTGAAACCGACTTGTCAGCAAATAAAAAATATGAAACACATTTCGAAAGCGGTAAGTAGGCTTCCTGTAAAAACCTATAATTGACTCTTGGCTAAGCCATGCCCCTTTACTTACTGTTGCTAAGTCCGACAAACTGTTGGACCTGTCAAACTTTTATCACAGCACTACCACTCTATAACTGCAGTCCCCAAAAAAATATTGTCTAATTTTTGGAAAAAGCGATCTCAGAAAGAAGCAGACAGTTTTGCAGTTGCATTATACATTCGAAGGTTGTATTCAGGCTGTCAAACTGACATGAAAAAAATGAAAGATAGAAGCTTAAACTTACCGATTACAGTAAAAGGGAACCACCGTTTAGTAGTAAGTAGCTAGCGTTAGCTAGCGTTAGCTAACTAACATTACATTAGGAAAAATCCACAGCCTTCTGGATTTGTTTAGGTTTTGGAATGTGAATAAATCATACTTCTCCTTTCAACCTCTCTGAGTAGCAATTGTAATTATTACAATTGCCCCAGGAACAGCGTTTACCATATCTTGGAAAAATACAGCAAAGACAAAAAAGCTAGAAAAACGACACCTTTTGAAGCTAACATCAAAAAACTTAGATGAGAGGATGATGTGATAAAAGAGCCAGGAGTCGCTGGATTACACACATCAGGTGAGATATATTTCTGCGTGGAACATTATCTAGCTAGTAGCTAGAAAGCAATGAACGTTAGCTAGCTTTACCACGCTAACATGTTGGTGACGTACATTATATTGTGTGAGACAAGAGATGTAGTTTATTGAGTGGTTTCACACGACATGTGTAACTTTACTGTTTTACAACAAAATGCGACTTTCTTGACTTGCAAAATTCTATTTTAAATTGACCAACATATGTGTAAATCAGGGTTCAAATCTAACGGGATAAAAAGATAACTTGTCTCTCGCTATTGACTACCGTACGTAATTAGGGTCCCATGAGCCTGAAGTGGAAGTGAGTGACTTAGGCTCTCTATAAAGCAGAGTATGCTTCAGGGGAAGATTATCTGATTAACAGGTGATTACCATGGCGACCTGTCAACCAGGCTAGAGTGACTCGTACCGACGACACTGTGTAAATTTAACCAGGCCCGTTGAAAAAGCGTATTAGGAATTGTCTGTTAACTTTCTCTGGTGAATACATTTAGTTTTAAGACTGTTGTTCGCTAGACAAAATTGTCAGCCCTGTTAAAATGACATGTAGTTAACTGAGTAGTTAAATGACGTTAACGTCAATTACAGATGCACCTGGCTAAGCAAGCTAGCTAGCTCCACACCACACAAATATGGTCACGTCCAGTTCTGGTGGTTGCAAAAACTCAACATGGCGGCGCCCTATCGGCCAAACTCGAGAAGGGTCTAGCTGCAGCCTGCAGACAAACGTGACGGAAGTTGACGGAAGTTGAACTTCCATATATGGTTTGTCCCAGAAGCCACCGTCATGCTCTTCTAAAGTAATTTTTTCAACCTTTTAGTTCTCTGCTGTCTAAAAACATCTACAGCATTCACTCCTCTCCTCCCTCTATAATAGAACTACTGCAATACTAGGCTAGATGTGTGTATGTGTGTGAACAGACCATAATATGCTATATATATATTTTCTTCACTTTCTGATATGGAATGGTACAGTTGAATTTTTGCCTTGTCACATTACTGAATAGGAGTCTACAGCCATACAGTCACCATGGTTACATTCGTTCATTCACTGTGTCAGAGAACAGTGATAGTTACTGAGCCTTTCTTTAACCAATGTTGTCTTTACTGTCAATGATCTCCACCAACATCTGAAACTTGTAGGAGAAACACAAGCAGCTCAAACTTCAATAGCAGATAGGGTCCATCCAAATGTTTTAACCAAAATTCTATAGAATCGGCAAAAGAAAATGCATGTTTCCATTCTGTTATGCAACTTTTAGGACTTACAGAAGGAGGTCACATCAAGAAAACAATAAGCTAATTCTGCAGTCTGTGCTATTAAACCAGTGCAGAAGAAGACGTACAACAAGATAAATTAAAAGTTGGTTAATTGACTGAAGCTCAAGTAAACCTCAAATTAAATAAAAACATGTGGAAAAGGTGATGCGCAATATCTCTTTTTTATATTAATACCTCCACTTCAGATACTCACTTTTTTCCCTCTCCTATGCCCAAATTGAAAATATACATAAAAACAGGTGGATGGAAATGCACTTACTCCACAGTACCACACAACTCAAACTACTAACACACCTCATAGCCAATGCATAGGCATGGAGGCCAGTGACAATGTTTGCTGACAGTGGTTGCTGTTTGTAGTCCTTAGACTGAAAAAAAATAATAAGGTGTAGCGGTGTTTCAGGTGAGGCAGTTGACAGGTGTGTTTACGTTGTTTGTATGCTCTGAAAGATGTCAGCACAAATATAAAGTCACAGCTGACAGACTGTTAGCCTAGCATGCTAATGCTATATAAATGGCACGTTTATGGACATCTGCAGACAGAAACAGATGAAAGAGTCAAAAGTTAGTGTGTCCAACCGGGTGTCATGTTTACATTACTGCCGATCGGATCTGGAGCCACTAAATACCCGTGACTACTACAGAGTCATTTGATTGATTGTACCAGGTGTGTTTAGAAGGTTGACATTGGGTAGTATGTGCCACCTCTGGTATCTGATTGGCCACCCAAGGTACCACTCTATTTTCCTACTCAAATGATCATTATTTGGTGGGACATTATTTTGAAATGTATGACAAGTAACCAGTCTTTGCTGCCCCTGCTCTTCTGTCCATACTTGCTAATGTGCTCAGCGAGGGAAGGATCAAACTGAGAGATGACTTCCAGAATGCCAAGAAAGTTACCATTGTGTGGTGATCCAATTAGCCTGCTTCATCGTCACCACAACACGCTTGAGTCCCTCCCGCCAGTACCGCTTCTCTCCCTCCAGATGTTACACTAGTTTAGCATTCCCACTGACAGATGAGCGCCGAAGCAATTCTAACATCTGCAATTGTTACACCCTGGAAAAGTACTCTTGGACACGATGCCTTCTTTCAATCCGCTCATTGAGAATCTTTGTTATATGCAGGACTACTTCCATCAGTACAAAAGCTCTTGTAAATGTAAACCTTTTTAACAATAACACACATTTGGTACCAATGACAGGTCAAGTCAAGTAAACGTTATACTGCAGCATTCAAGTTTATGTTATATAATAAGTTTATAACATGACAATATACGTATATTTTGCAGCAATATGCCACGGTTGTGCTCAAGATGCTGTACACAAAAGCTACATTATAATAAAAAATAGACAGGCAGACAACACTTACAAAGGGCAAGTACAGTTTGTAAGGGCTACAGTACGCAAACACAAACGGTAACTCCATCTGTAGTTCAACACACTACAGTTATCACGTTCTTTAGCTTTTCTCAAACAGGTAGTATAATTAAGGCTGGGGCGATTCCTCGATGTAGTCGATATAATCGATTACGTATATATACGCATTATGTGCGTCAAAGCGTCGCTGCATCCGGTGTTTGTGGGATTCCCCTGGACAAGCTCCAGCTACAAGACCTCGCCTTTGACCTTCTAAAGTTTGGGAGTATTTTAGACAGACACTCAACAACGTGCTGTTCCGTGAATTGGAAATAGCTTCACTGCAGCACAACTGCTGTCCATGAATACCTGAAGCAGCGTGAACACGTGAAGCGAAAGTATCCCGGAGCACTGACAGCAGCACCGCAAATCCTGTTCACTTTCTGTCTCCACACAAGTATGGCACGTTATCAGCACATGTAGTCCATTAAAATGTATTTTCTAAGTATTTCTTAGTCGCTACTGTCATGGTAACGTAACGCTACACCGTGTGTTCGGCCGTTTCATATTTTCTGCTAATAAAACGGGTTGCTCAAATCAAGCAATCTGATTGGTTCATAGTAGTGATATAATGAACATATACATATCACGCCTCACGCCCCAGGAAACACACAAATACACACACACACAGCAGTCCACTACTTGCCCCAGATGTCTGCAATCTTGCAACAAAGTTTAAGTTTCAATAGCCAGTTCAAAGATTATTGCTCAAGGAGAGACACTATTCCGCCCTTTATGGTAGGTATAATATTAAAGTATTATTATTTTACTGCTGGCCGCCGGCACACAGTAGCAAGCATTTTATCATTTAAGTTCAAGTTACCAAAGTCAGTCTAGTGACGCTGGACAGTTTTTTAGTGGCTGCACAACACATTTTAAGATATGCTGCTATTGTCATTATTCTAATGTGCTTCATCAGGATGATTGAATAAAATATTGATTTATTGATTAGACATGTTTTTGATATTTATTTTGGATAAATTGGTATGTTAATTGAGTAATAGGCAATTCAATGTATTCAATAGAAAATTAGTCATTAGATTAATCGACTCATTGAAAAAGTAATCAACTTGAAAAATAATCGTTATGTACAGCCCAAAGTATAATATCTTTCTCTTCTTTTTTAAACAGGTTAAAGTCAAATGTAGCAGTAAGTGTCTATTAAAACGGTCCATTAATCCACAAATTGAATCCTGAATTATCAATCGAAGTGTAATAGAAGTAAACAAAAACGTATAAAACATTTGTCTTCTTTATTAATCTGTTCTCTATCATTACTTCAGAAATAAACACAGGAACATGCTAACAATTCATTACACACATTAGCAGTCTCGTGAGCAAAGTGCAATCAAAATTCACACAACATTCTGGCAACATGCCGTTCTCGGCAACAGGTCACTTAGTTAGCTGCTTGGCTATATGCTGTTTAACAGTCTAAAAGCCGAAATACAGTTAATATAATACAGCACTTAACATGTTTGAAAAGCACAAACAAAACAGCTCAGCAAAAATATGTGTTTCCAGACAGAAAAAACACCAACAAATTGAGTTTTCTGTGGATGGGGAATAGTGATCCAGTCTCTGGAAACTTTTTCCCCATTTGTGAGTTGACAACACGCAGATCATAGTGATTAAGGCCCAAACCCGCTTCATGGTTGAGGCTGGATATTTGCTCCTTCTGTCATGACAGGCAGCAAGTCCACGATCCCTGACAGTGTTGGAGCTCTCGGCGACCCCCCCCCCCCCCCCCCGAAACTAACTAAAACGCTTGTGAACAAGTAGAAATCTCACCACAAATCCACACATGTTAAACTTCACAGCTCCGATAAAGTGCAGCTCATAACAAACAGAGGAAGGTCGCGCTTCAGTTTTTAGATGTTCATATTGCAAAACTCTACCAGCTGCTTACTGCTCTGTCAGAACTGTCTGACTCACAGCGCGAGGTGCGCTTCATTACTATCACCGTGTCACGTGAGTTGATTTCTCTTGCGGCGCCCCCTGACATTTTGCGCCCTAGGCAACTGCCTATGCCACGGGCCGGCCCTGAATAAGGCAGCGCAGACAACCTTGCAGTCAGACACCTGATAAATCCACTGGGCACTGCTGCTCCCGCTGCTGCTGCTACAGCTAAAAATATCTGTGTGTTTTATTGGTTATACATGGTGTCAATATCTGAAATGTAAACAATGTCTCTTGGCCCATAGATTGTTGCTTGGACCCCAAGTGCCATGCTTAAAAAAGCTATTTTGACCAGCTAACATCAGATATAATTTAGCAATAGCTACAGCTGGCTATAACCAAAAATGTGTTTCCAGCATGTGAACAGCATTTTAATGTAATTTCATTGTTATGTTTGTGTTTCTTTGTTCCTTTCTATGTGCTGAACAACTTGATGGCTTTATTCAGTGTGTTATTAAATTTGTTATGAACTTGAACCGTGTCTCTCTTCATTATAGCCTACTCACACACAAAATACATATTTTTAATGGTCAAGCATATTGTTTTTCATTGTATTCCCATCAAATCTGATGTTTGTGTATACATTTTGCTTATGGATAGTGACGACTTTGGTAGTGGAGACAAATTGTAAATTGCTATTCAGATTCAGTGCTATTCAGATGTGAGTGCGTTCGTACTTCATGCCACCCCTGCATAAAGGTCTTTTCAGATGGCAAGCGGTCATCGTGACTTCCTGGAATCTTGGCAGATTGCCTGGCAACCTAACAGTGATGTCAAGATTCCCAGCAGTCCTGCGTTGAAATCATGGATAAGCATGGTAATATTTTGAGATTTGTTCCAGTAGCCAACTCACACTACTGAAAAAGGGAAAATATTTTTAGTTACATTTTTTGCCTTCAATTGTTAGCGGAAAGAAACTAGAAGTGATTTAATGTTGGACGTAATCGTACGGCTGTTTTAGTTTAACTATTGTATGTTTTTGAGGGTCTTTGCTCATATTTTTTGTCTAAGCTGCTGGTATTTGACATTCTCGGTCGTTACAAGTGTCTGTGTAGCATTTTCAACACAACACGGTTTATTATACCATGGTATTATATAACCAGTATAATTACTGAAAAAATAATACATGGAGGAGACAGTAGCTAAATGTTTTCACAAACAGATGTTGCTAATTATAACCTATAAAGCAATTAACGGTGTGCCAGACACATACTAGCCATTATAAACTCTATGAAGAGGACTTGATGGTGACTATCTATCCCATGTTTTGATGTTGCCAAAAAGTGAGTGATGCAGCTTTAATTTTACATTTCTCTTGTAGTGAATCTGAAGACGTGCCTTCGTACTTCTCACATTTTAAAATGTGTCTTGGATCATTGTCTTGGGAATATGGACAATTCATGGCCAAAAGTAGACTCCACTAACAGAGATTCTCTTAATCTGTTAACCTGCTGAAGGAAACCTGGTTTTTTATCGGGGTGGGAAGGAGGACACCTATGCTTATAAAGTGAAGAGAGAGAGAGAGAGAGAGAGAGAGTGAAGCAAAACTCATATTTAAAGAATGCAAAAATGAACAAAATACCACAAAATCTCTCAGCAGAGGTTCATTCTGCATGAAGGAGAACTGCTTGTTAAATGCTGCCAGTACACATTGGTAACATGGCAGAGGAAATGTGATAGAGCCACACTGCAGTCAGAGCTGAATGTAACCGCATCCAGTGGACACACCAGATGTGTTTCTCATGTGCATTTGGTGGAGCAAATACGCTTCAGCTGTCTATACTAGCCTCGTAATGGATCACATTTTGCATATTGTTGTGCACATAGTTTTTTCCAACTTACATACTACATAACTACTGTGACAATGTATTGGGCTGAGTGCCGTCAACTTCTAGGAGTACTGCACAGCAATACCGTACCTGAACGGGGTACTGCAGCTGACGTGATGCTGTCACTTTACATATCTATTCCCATTACTTTTTGTGTGTACTGCTGAGTGTAACATTATAACACTAGGAAAGAGTATTTGATTGTCTGTACCATTATCTTTATTATCTTTTATTTTACAACCTAACCAATGCCTTGGTCTAATATACCCCAGGTTATTTAGGTAGGCTACAGTGATCTTTTCTTCATATGGATCACATCACAGCTGATAGACCATAAAGACACATTCCTCCCAGAAAACAGGATGTCATTTAGTGGCACTGGTGAGTGGTGAAGAAGAGCTATTTCTCCTGTACAGTAGATTGCTCTAATAAAGAGGGGGGGGGGGGGTGGGTAGGGGGGGCAGCACTAATACTTCTATGCCCAGAAGCAATTCGCATAAATGCAAGAGCTACTATAATGGGTGGGAACAACATGAGTACATATGCTCTCTCTCTCTCTCCTCATCCTTTAGCCTGCCCTTGTACTGCCAGCCATGACTGTCTTTAGTTTGGATTGACACATTTCATTGTTTCTGGAACATGTTTAACGCTTTCTGAAACAGTTTAGCTTTGTAATCATCATTCCAGGATTTTGTGTGGAGGGAGAAAATAAAATGTGTTCAATCAGAAAGCAATATCAACTCGACATCTGCTCATGTGGAGCCACTGCATGTAGGCTGCCTAGGAGATGCTTTATGTGTAATGAGGTAGTGTAGACTAACTATCATCTCATGCTGCACTTCCTCGATTACAGCAAATCAACTAGCTTTTCTACCAACACTATTAATGTTTGGATCCTCCTATGATGTGCAATGTGTGAAGAAGATTATTTTCAGACTCTAAGGTTGATTAAACTGAGTTATATTTTGGCATTTATGCATCTGCTGTAAAAAGCATCCAGCAGCATGGTGCGACTATTGAAGCAACAGTTGGTGTCGTGTATAGGCTTTCATAGTGATGCCTTCTCGAAGTGAAAGATGTAGGCTATTTAAAACACAGCTTTGAAGTTAGGTCTGGGTTTTATCTTATTTTCATTCTGATCTTACCTTCTGCTGCCTCCTGGCCATATCAGTTGGTTGCTTTGCGTTAAATGGATAGGCGATGCAGCGCATCACAACACATACAGCTGGAGTCTCTTTTCTTCTCCTCCTCCTCTCTCTGCATCTTCTCCAGGTCCTCTTTCTCCTTGTCGCTGCCCACCGACGGGCTGGGGCTCGAGGGTCGACCACCGCCGCTCCCGCGGCCCGGGACTGGAGCCCTCCGCCGCCGTCGGCGGCTCGGCCCGGTGACAGCCGGGCTCCTCCGAGGCTCTTCGGGGCCGCCACCTCTTTGCGCTCCACCTCCAGGATCTCATCCCCTTCCTCCTCGCTGGAAGACGGGTCCAACATGCTACCGAGGCTTAGATGGAGACTGTAGCCTACCTGCCGCAAAGGTGAAACTGCAAAAGTAGGGGGAAAAAAGATGTCGATCACCTTCTGTCTCAGCCACAGAGGGAGAGATCCAGAGGAAGCCGCTATGGAGACGCAAAACCTGATTGATGAGCTGCTCAGACTGTTGCTTTTCAAAAAAAAAACTGCCGTCAGATAAGTCAGTCTTAGCAAGAAAAATGAAAGTGTGGTTGAGTGTAGTTGCGTGATTTCCAAGCCTTTCGAGTCTGCCAGTCAGTAGCACATAGGAGGGATTTATCATGAGAGCAGATACAAAGGGGGAGGGGTCGCAGGGAGAGAAAACAGGAGAAATGTTGATGTGTTGATGCTCTGCTGCCTGGAGGAGGAAGAGGCTGGGCTCGGAGCTGACCGCGGTGCTGAAACCCGATCCCCGGCTGCTGGGATCAGTTTGATCAGGCTATGAGTAAGAAAGATGAACAGCCACCTGATGATCCAGCTGAGTAAAAAGAGGACAGGTTTAGAGAGCAACAGACCGGAATCAAAGCGGTTTGGTTTTCACAATAAAAGGTTTACTACTGGGTTTTTTTTAATTCAAAGAATGATGACTATGACTGAATGATTAATTTCAGGAATTAAAAGCTAAATATCTATCTGTCCATCAGATGATGAGGTGGAGTTGAGGAGTCTCAGCCTAAGGAAGGAAGCTGCTCTGTAGTTTGGTGGTAAGGCAGCATTATACTTCTGCAGGCCTTTTGCTTGTCAG
The DNA here is from genome assembly GCF_014851395.1 of Micropterus salmoides. Classification (NCBI taxonomy): domain Eukaryota; kingdom Metazoa; phylum Chordata; class Actinopteri; order Centrarchiformes; family Centrarchidae; genus Micropterus; species Micropterus salmoides. Next base: position 31,901,130 of record NW_024043372.1, read on the forward strand.
ATGGCAGCAGTGTGAACAGACTGTGGCTGGCACCTCACCTCAGCCTATCATGTAATTGGGTACCAATGATGTTCTGGGTGGTTTTAATCACCCAATGCAAAGCCTCCTTTCCTAGCTGTACACAATACAACAAGGTGGAATCCAATGCTCCATCCATCCATCGTCAACCGCTTATCCTGCGTACAGGGTCGCGGGACACCCCTGGGGTTGCCTGTCCATCGCAGGGCCACACATAGACAAACAAGCAGGCACACCTACAGACAATTTAGAGTCACCAACTAACCTAGTCCGCATGTCTTTGGAGGAAGCCACAGACCCAGAGAGAACCCACACAGACACAGCGAGAACATGCAACCCACGACCTTCTTGCTGTGAGGCAACAGTGCTAACCACTGCACCACAGTGGGCAACAATTAAAATTTTTAATTGTGATTAATTATGTTATGCACAAAATTGGATAATAATTCTAAAGTAGTGCATTACACACTTTTAATTTAAATGTACACAAAAGTTCAATAAAAGGTGGTTTGCAAACATTCTAAACTAATAAGGCCTTTTTTTACCAGCAGTATTCCCTTTACACAGTAGAAATAAAATATTTCTAGTAAATCTCAACTTAAACATTAATGTAATCAAATCAAATACAAAACCAAAGCTGTTTGCCTATAATTTTAACTGAAGTTAAATAGGCTACAGCTGTGTAGCGCACAGAAGCCGTTGATATGGTTACTCTGCATAGAGCGCCTGCCATTTACTCGTGGAGCCCTGTCTCCCTGTCTGATCACTGGAGTAAAGAGGAACCCCACGGGGCCAAGCGACTTTGTTGTGATTTTAAGAACGTTCCTAAGATCGACATCTTCCCCAATACTAATCAGCATGGAGTGTGTAGCTATCCACTTTTCCACGGCATTTGATCGCTTGCCTTGCTTTTGTTTATCTACTTCTCCCACATGCTGCCTCCAGCGTAGTCTGCCGAAACCTCCCTCCACTGCTTGTTTGGGTGGCTGATTTGCAGGCTGATCAACATCCCGCCCCCCCTGTGACCCAGGGTTTGACTGTATGTGTATTCAGAGCAAGTGAGCAACGGACTTTCAAAATAATAATAAAAAAGCGTTAACATGTGATAAAATAATTGTCTGCGTTAATTAATTAGTTAACGTGGCCAGCCCTAATTACAATGCTATATATCTGAATATACTAAGTTAGTTAGTTGATTAGAAATTAGTCATTTTTCTTTCAGTGCCAAGCGTTTGGCCCACCTTACACAGGATTAGAAGACACATCTTTATATTAAACATATAATGGTAACAAAAACAAAAGAAAATCACCAATGAAACACCATGAATGCCTATACATCTACATAATTTCAGGTACCATGTGTTTATGTGCAACATTTAAAACACATGGATATTGTCTCACAGCCTCTTACAAAAAAAGTTGCGTTTCCTTCCTTTCAGACATCTATGAGTTGTTAGCAGCTCCTCCAAATGGCGGATCGCTGATATGACTTCTTTCGTCCTCCAGGGGATGGAGAGCAATGTCTGAATTATACCAATGAAAGGAGAAAGTTGACGGCAGAATTGCATGCATAGTACTTTCACATCATCCTGTCTAGCCAGGTGGAGAGAGGGATGCACCCACGCCGGGCAATGATCTGTAAGCATGATGGGTTCAGCAACGTGTCAATCATGGGCTGCTTACTCACTAGGGCGAATTGGGGGGTTACCGGAGGTTGGGTGCTATGTTTCCATGACGACGCTGTCCCCTTACTGTGGGTCTGGATGCCATTGTCAGCGGAAACCACAGAATGAGCTGCAACTCTGGGCTGTGCACACCAGCTTGGGTGGTGCACAGAATACACTGCTTTCCT
>NW_024043372.1:31903499-31930575 GCF_014851395.1 Micropterus salmoides
CTCCATCCCCTTGGTAACCTGCAGCCCGAAGCCAATCAGATCCTTTAAGTGGGGTTCGAACAAATCCCAACACATGACAAAACCACAGACTTAACATGAAGTTACATAGTTGGCTAAGGTAAATGGACGGTTGTGCTTAATCAGATGATTAACATTAATGTGGCTGTCACACCCTTTTCTCGCAGCGTATGAAGTGCCGCAGGTCCCCATGTTTCATGTACGGCAGCACCACTAGGGGAGCCCTTCCTGTGGCAGGAGGATGCCCAGCAGAGACAGCACATTAATGTGGTGGAAACCCTTCATTATGATACCCTCCTTCAGAAACTGCTCCACCTCCTCGACGTCTGTTATTATGATGACACACATACATAAACATAATGGATTTAAATCTAAAGGAAGAAAGACACTGAATCACTATTTTGAAAAGGTGCATTGAAAATGCTACTCAGGAAACATCCGGAATCCTGTGACAATTTGTTCCACAGCAGTAGCACTGAAGAGAAGGTAAAACCAAGAAGCAGATATCACTCACTATTCAAAGACTTGACAGCACAGTGGATTTCTCTGTTGTTGTGGTCTGTGAAGTAGCCGTGATAGACAGTGCCAAAATGACCTGCAGTGAAAGACAGAATGACACAAGACTGCAGCTGTTCCTTCAAAACATGATACAGCTTACATAAGCCTCCATAACAAGTTTTTTGTTTCAGACAAAGGCAGTGGGGTTCCTTACCCTTCCTATGATCCGGTGGTGCTGCACAATAAGCATCTCAGCAGGAATAAGAACATCCTTCACCTCCTCCAGAAGCTCTGGCCTAAAACTTGAGATGGAGATCTTCTCTGGAGGCATGAGAGTAGTGAGCGTAGGATCTATGCTGCCTGCAGCGTAGGCCAGGCTGGGGAACACCACCGGCCCTACCAGTGGAGTTGGAGGACTTAGGGATACTACTGGTAAAAGTCCAGAAGGAAGGGTTTATTAATGAGAGCTGCAAAGATATGTGTGTGTGTGTGTGTGTGTGTGTGTGTGTGTGTGAAGCAAATTGAAACAGTATTACAGTACAGTGCTTGGCTAAACAGTCACCTCTCCTGTAGTCCCCCATGGGCGACAGCTCCACATTATTTGTACTAGTGCGGTGAGCCCCGTGCAACAAACGGGTCTCTACCATGGAAGCTGAAAACATTTCCCAACATATTTTAATCATCAACCCCAGGAGAAGAACACCTGTACATCCCATGCAACACCAGGGATGTTCTAGTTGACAGACTTGTGCAATTCATCCCAAATTTCCACCCACAGCCGGTAGCACTTAACAGGTCTGACCAAGGTCCACGTAACAGAGGGTAGCCCACCTTTTTTCTCCTTCCTTAAGTGTTTCATGACTACGAATGCCAGCACCGCCCCAGCCACCAGAGCCGCCAGGATCCCCAGAACAATGCCCACCATGTAGTGGTTGCTCACCCTCACCACCGTGCCAACGTTGTGGACATGCCCATTGATGGAGATCTAAAGAAGAGAGATCTAAAGAGTCCATCATACACAGTGAAGACCATTATTATAGCATTGTTATCAGTCCTTTTCTTGTAAGTGCCACAATGGGAAAACACAAATTAATGTTTCAAGCAATTTACACTGAGACCTGCTGTGTTTTCTGTCACACATGGATTACTTCAAAGCTCTGACTCCTGTTTTCAAAAGCATATGGCTAACTACCAAAAAAGTTAAAATCTACCTCTGATAGGTAGATTTTAACTCAGAGAGATTTTTATTAGTTAACTCTGGAAGGCAACCCTTCTGTTGCTTAATACAGCATTGTTGAAGGTTTGCTACTGATTAATTTAAAATGTTACTAGTTCTTGACAAACACTTACAGTATTTAAAGAAATTGGCCGAAATGAGTTTCCTGTAGGGTGGCTGGGTTCACCCTTAAGAGATAGGCTAAGAGGCCGGACATCCGGAGGGAGCCACTGCTTCTTTGGAGACCGTGGGGTAGACCCAGAACACGCTGGAGAGATATATTATATATCTCATCCGGCTTGGGAACACCTCAGGATCCCTCGGGTGGAACTGGAAAACATTTCTGAGGGGAGGGACGCCTGAACTACCTTGCTTTGCCAGAAAATGGATGAGTGAATGGAATACCACTCTCATGTCTTCACAATAAATATGAAGTTAAATATGAAGATACCTTCAGCTCACTAATTAACAAGTTATATATCCCAGTTGTTTGTTAAATTTCAGGACGTTACTGTGCCTGGCTGAGAAATAGTCCAGATTAGTACATTTTAGAGGTGCCAGTAGGTGGATTTAGTTACCTTTGGACAGACTAATTGATACCCTCAGTTTCCAGCCTTTGGGCTAAGCTAAGCTAACCTCCTGCTGACGTAAGCCTCGAAAGATCAAACAGACATGAAATTGGTATTAATCCTCTCAAACTCTCAGCAGGAAAGTAAATAAGTGTTTTCCCAAAAAGCTGCACTTTACTAACTTTGAATGCTAGCATTAACTATGTAGTACCCTATTAGCATGCAGACATGCTAAATGGCAGAATTTCATTGGTTTGTATATTCAAAATAAAAAATGTGATTCAAAATATCTTGATTATCTTTATTATAAATATATTGAGCTTCTGGGATTTGGGGTTTGAATTTATTATATGATATTTTTGGCTGCTTGACAGGGTACTTGCACAATGTACAAGAACGGTTGGTGTCCACTAGCCAGGCATATGTGTGACATTGGGGCCACGTGTTGCATGCTGGATCCAGGTAATTCAGTCAATTAATCAATATCTAAACCCAGCCTCACTAACCTTCACTGGCAGTCCCTCACTTGGGATGGTCATGTTTTTGGGGATCCTGCAAGTGATCTCATTATCCAGGACTTTAGCATCACAATTAACACCTGCCACCGTCATGATGATGGTCATACAGGAGCTCACCAGATTCAGCTTTTGATGCTGTGTACAGAGAGGTTAAATCAAGATTTGAGACAAAAGTTATTATAAGAAACAAGTGTTTTGTCATTAATTCAAAAGCAAATATCCTCAGAACATTTTCTTACATGTAGTGACACTTCGTCAAACCCAGGGTACAAACTCAACACATGTCCCTCTGTTTCAAAAGGTATAGGCTCGCCGTAGGGGTGGTAGGAGAACTCTTTGTTCCAAAGTCCCAACGCTCCGTCCATGTCAAAAGAAAGCTCTCCTTCTTCTGTCTCATCCCTGGGGAACACAGGAGAGATACACTCCATCCTTGTGGGCAAGGACTTGCCTATGCATTCCTGAAACAAAACAAAACAAAACAGTGTAATCATACTTTATGCTAAGCCAATACAGCAACATGTAATCATATAGGCTTGGAGGGAAATCAAGTACATCTTAAACAATAGACTGACTAAAAGAGTAATGCTTTTGAAAGTATCTACTGTACTTAACAATGAACACTGTACCCTTGTCACAGGTTTCAAGTGGCTCTCATTGGGTTTAAAGCGGACGATGGTGCGGTACACAGAATCCAGGTTCTCCCCCTCAATCACAATCTTTGAACCCCTGCAAATGTAAGAGATGGTTACATGTTGAAGACCATTTCCTGTTACAAATGAATTTGTCAAAAAGATGAGAAATAAAATTGGCTGATTTCCATATCGAAATACAAATACACAGCTGGTTGTGCTGGAGGTCTGACTGTCCTACCGGTCAAAGCTACAGCCAGGCAGGACGGCTGTAATCTGTGGGTTGTCTTTGTAGTAAAACACCTTTGTGGTGAGGACAGGAGACTTGTCGATGAAAACACTCAGTGGAACATCTCTCACCTCTGACATGTGCTGAGACAGACAAATGATGGAGGACACATTGCCTTTAGGCTTTGTGACTCTGTGGAGAGACAGTGGTATGTGAATCACATGCCAAAACAGACAAAGGGTTATAAACTAAAAAGCTTCACACCTTTTAATATACTGTGCATGTTCTATAAGGCATCTGCAGTAGAAAACAGTTCTGTCCTGAGAAAGTGTTTGGATGCTAGACGACGAGTTAGCCTGTAGTTCCACAAACTATGATAATTCTAAACACAAGTTAGAACACATTTCCTTTGTGGCAATGAAATGTTCTTAGCAGCAACTTCTCTTATTAACATCTAGGAAGTATGGCACCTACACAAAGCAAAACATTTCAGGTAAATTCAAACAAGGGGGGATGTATTTCCAGACCTCTTTATAGGACAGGGCACATCATTGAGAGTGACTTTCCTGGTCTTTCCAGCATCCAAGTAAGGTCCCGTCACTGTGATGAGTGTGCCCCCAACACGCGGCCCATAGTTGGGCTGGATTTCTGTGATGTTGGGAATCTGGAGGGATCGTAGAGAAGGGTAAAAGTAGTTCCAAAGATTAAATAGTTTATAAAAATATTTATAGCGTTGATTCGTTGTAATGAGAATATAAGTAGATGGCAATATCAAAAATTACCACAAATGTGAATCCTGGCATTTCTGCCTTCCCATCAATAGAATAGCGTCCATCCACCTTTCCCTCATGCACCTCCACTGTAATGTTGACTGGTTTGGACAACTCAGTGGCCCCAGAGCGAATCTTACACACCAGGCTGCAGGGCAGCACAACGAAATACTAGTGTTAGTATATCAGTGGCATACAGTTACTGCAACACAAGTGACAATTGAATTTAAAGGTAAATTAAAATTGTTGGACTTTAAACAGAGTTAGTACTTTTGTATAATGTTTGTGCCTATAAAAAGCCCTAAAATATTTAGCTGGCCCCGGCACATATCTGTGAAAACCTATGTGACATGGCAACCAAGCATGTGGCCTTTTTTAAAATCTTTATTTCAATCTGTCAACAAACATAGTATCAAAAGAAAACATCACATACATACAGATTTGAAGCTTTGCAAGAACAAAATGAATATTTTCACAGCAAGATACACTATTTTTTTGATACAGTCTCGCCAAGACCCCATTTCCTCTCGCCGCAACTTGTCTTCTCAAAGATGTCCCTCCAGCTCAGGGGAGAGTGCCCCCTGCTTCAGAGGCAGCTGCAACAACGTCTAACAGTGGCATGAGAGGCTAGCACACCACTGTCCCTCATCAAAAGTTATTCTCCACTGTTTGTCATCATGCCTCTTTGCCTCTAGTCGATACGAGTGCCATGGCATCAAACATAATGACCCTGAAGCTCCGTGTGGAGCTGGGACGTGATTTTTTACTAAATGCTGCTGTTGTTGGCAAAGAAAAGAGATGGGCAGCTCTTTCACTGCTGGTGGTTGATTCTCAGCCATTGTGTTTGCAAACTTCTGAAGGTATTGAACTTCACTGAGTGGAGGAGCAGGGATTGACACTCTGTTGTAGACTCCGCCTGGTTGTGATTGGTTGTTTTGACTCAGGACCAGACATTTTTGTTTCATTTTCATTTTCTCATTACTGTCAGGATGTAGTGACAGTTTCAGCAAATAAGCCAAACATTATATTTATAAAAGTTACTGAACCTGTAAGTGTAATGATCTTTTTTTATCTCTAAAAATGACCATTATTTTGGAAAATCACATACCCTAGTAATAATCAGTATTGGTATTGGTTACAGTATCGGTATTATTAAAATGGTAAGAAAAAGTATTGGTAGAAAAAATGATGGTATCGCCAGTCCCACATACACATACACAAACAACCCTCCGGTTCCCAAGCCAAGTACCCATGGAGCTACTGTCCAGTAGTAAAATAACTAAAAAGCACAATTCCCACAAAACAACTGCAGTATGAACAGATTATACTTGGAACCAGAATGAGGACTGCATCAATACTCACTGTGTGTTGTTGCTTTTGACTGGAAGCACAGTGCAGGCAGTATGTCCCAGTCGGACCTGATGGGTTCTGGAGGTGATGACAGGTCTTAAGGGGGACTGGAACTCCCATCCACACACGTTAACTCTGTTTGACCATCAGGGGGAGCAGTCCGTGGAAAGAACTGTATAAATAAGCAGAAGATATAGTACCACCTTGAAATGAAATGTTTTTATTTGTTGCGCAAAGAGATGTTTGTATCCTGGCTTACAGAACAAACCTCACCCCAGTGACCCCTGGTGGGCAGGAGTCGTTCCTCCAGCGACTGTGACACTCGCTCTCCCAGGAGCACACTCCAGAGCACCATCCACAGCCCATGAACTTAGGAGCTGTCAAACACATGGCACAAGTCAGGAAGTGTTGACAGCCCGGCCCTCTCTGGGGCACCTGGATCATCTGAAACAGAGAGATAATAATTCTTAAGGTTACACAATCAATCTTAGAAGAAAGATGCCCTGGGCTATTTCATTACTGATGTGACCATTAACATGAATGAAATTACCTACATTTACTCCTTAATATAATAATAATTTATCCCTTCCACGCAAAGAGATAAATACTGATACTGGGTCACATTCAGCACCAGGCTGTTTGACAGGTCACATGGACAGCTGAAATTAAGTCTAATAAACATACAAATTATCTTCAACTAAAGATATGTTTTCTTACAGTGACAGCATCCCTGATAAAATGTAAGGCATCTTCACAACTTCTGTTTTCATTAACAATTGCTTATGTCCATGGTTTTTAAGGGTTTTAGAAAAGATGTGTCATTTTGTGGGAGGAAATGGTTTTGCCTGTTGCCAAGCTTAACCAGAGACCTGAGCAGCTGATAAAACTACTGGACTCTGCGTCAGACGTCAGACCTGCATGTCTTTGAACTGTGGAAGAAAGGCTGACCCTAAGAGCCTCCTGGCATCAGATGACAGTAATATCCACTAAACAATTATACACTTTCAAACATTTGCCCCAAAAGATTGTTTTTCTCTCATTTAAAGACATGGGACTGCTCTCATACCTTGTCTCCAACTACAAAGAGAAGATACTCTGAGGAGTAAACAGCGGTGATGGACGAGACCCTCTGGTTCTCTACCAAAGAGTAATTGGCAAAGATAACAGGGCTGGATCTTGTCAATACAAGCTGTCAACACAGATACAACATGTGATTATTAGTAGTGGTTATGTATAATGGTCAAGTAAAGACAAATACCAAATGAATGATAAAAGAATTATTCATTTTTAAAATCATGTTTTTGTACCTGCAGAAGGCGTCCAGTAGACGTGCCAATATGGGCTACAGTCTTGTTCTCTATGGTTGTGACCAGCAAAGATGTGAGCAGGACGTTTGTCATCTGCCTGTTAAAGAGGTCCACTCTGTAGTAGGGCTTTGACACCATAGTAGGATGGTCTCTGCATGTGGCGTTGTTCTCCATGCTCTAGTACCAAGGCCACAGGCAGCAGAGGACAGAAAGTGAGGCACTCAACATTATTTAAATTATTATTATTTATGGAATTATTAGACACGTTTTAACTCAGTTGACAGTAGGGTGTACAACAGGTGGCAGGGCCGTTAGATACATAAAAGGAAGAAAAAGAGCGAACACTGATAATGCATCTGTAGGAGAAAGCCAGGAATTGGACCTTGGGTTGTAATTATTTTGTCCAGTGACTATTTCCAAGGTCAAGACTGAACCTTTATGCTCAACTGGTACCTCACCACAGAGGAGTCCTAAAAGTGCAGGATGAAATCAACACAGCAACAGAGAGACCCACATTCAACTGAGCCAATTCCATCTGCTGCTGTAGACCATGTGATAAATGGCAGAAAGATCCAGAAGCAAGAAAGTGGACCTTGAGCTTGACCTTGACTTATACTGTATATAATTCTATTCATAGGGGAATGGGTATAAGACAATGTAAAAAATGTAATTCTCAAACTGATCCTCCATATAGAAAGGCTTTATTGATCAACAACAGCAACAATAACAACAACACTTACCAATGGTATGTAAGCGGATATATTATAGTACCACTTTTCCCTTTATGCTGCTTTAAAGCCAACCACTAGGAGCTTCCATTTTGTGTCACTGCTGCAAAGTTTACAGCATCCAATCTGATTTATCAAGTAGTTTGCATTAGCTTGACAGCCCATTGTACATTCATGTGCGCTGAAGAGTTGCACATTCTCAGACAATAATATTTTATCTTTTAAAAATATACAGATGAAGTAAGACTTGCCCAGTTGTTTGGTTGGAATGACGTGGTATGAGCTGCATTTGTCACCAGTGTAATCATGAGAAATGAAGTCCCTGGCACACCAGAAGCACAAGGTGACTCTGTCATGAATTATTTCATAATTCAAGAGGCCATGATACATTATTAATGTGTTGCATTGCTGACAGAATGATTCCCTTGTATCTACAGACACAAAGCAGGATGGATCATTGTTTGATTTAAGGAAGTCTTCATGTAAACACTGGCTAATATCTTTGAGGCCAAGATATAAGAAATTTCACTTTGTAATTGTTTTCTTGGCATAGAAAAGTGAAAACAGGAAACTGAGAAATAAGCCTTTTTCAAATTAAGTGAATGCAAAAGAAAAATATTGAAAGACATCCATCCTCCAAAAACACAAACTAGCAATAGCATTGCTATTGACTTAAGTCATTCACCTCCAAACCCTAGAGGAGCATAAAATCATGGGTATATACAGTTTCCTGAACCTTAAATCTCAAATTCCACTGACCTAAAAACATAATTATATGGGAGGCTTAAGGGCACATACTGCACATCATTTACCCAGCCAAGAAAATGAACATAGTTTAAAACAAATTTTCTTTTTTCAGTGAGAACCCAAAGTCCAAAAGTGGCCTGTGATCAACAAAATTGCATACTAAGTCCACTGGTCAATCTAGTATTTTCTCAAAATATGAATGAACACATTTCTTATTTCTTATTAGCATCGGTATGAGCACTTACTTCATTTAATGTCAACAGAAACAAGATAAAACCTTCACAAACCATCTTAGTTGTTTTTCCATTGTTCCAACAATCACCACTCTGGTGTTTTTGAAATATTGAGTGTGTGAATGTACAATTTACAGTTATATTAACTAACTCATGGGCCAGGCAAAAAGTTGTTTTCATTTCAGATGGCAGAGTTCTACTTGCCCTGTTCGTTTTTTGCATTTCACAGAGCAAATTGATAGATCTATCAAAAATTACTAAATTATTATTCAGACTTTTTTTTTTTTACTAAGAACAGCAAGACTTTATGTCTGATGTGTATGCACCAGATGTTGCTGGCTATACATTAGTTCCATTACCTTGGTGATCTATTTTTGTTGATCCCATGGTGGTAGTTTCTAGGGTTACTTTTTCTTGGTGTTCTGTTTCTCTTTCCCTGTGTCTCTAATTCTTTTCTCTCAGTATCTCATGATGTTTCTCTTTCTCTCTCAGTCTCTTTCTCAGATCAAGGAACAATTCTCGAGCATCAGACTGAAGCCACTACAGTCCACATTCCCTGTGGACTGTAACAGGTAGAGTGGAAGGGAGGAGCTGATGGGAAGGAATTTGAAAAGACCCTTGACATCATAAACGAGGCATGTACTTTTAATATTGTAGCTGTTAGTTTAATGTAGCTATCGGATATCTATACTGTAAGATAATCTTGTATTTCATATATTTGTAGGACAGCAGCACTGAGTCCTGAAAAGAAGCTGTGATCAGAGGCCTCATTCTCTAACTTGATGATAAGATAGAGGACTTAATCAAGGACTACCAGGTAAAGAAAAAAAGTTTTCTGACCTCTTTTTATTAATGCACACTACAGGAATCGCAAATTTATTTCTTGATTTATATATACATGACTCTCTCCACATAAATATTTTTCAATTCACACAAGATAGTTATTGTTTATAAATGTAGGCAAATCCATGTGAGAAAAACATTAAGGTTCACAAATGTATTTATGATGCGCACACACATTTCTTGACTTAAATCCCAACAACGCTCAAAATTGCCACAGCAACTACATAATCCCACCCAGATTTCTGTACAGAGGGAGAGCAAAGAGCAATATGTGTTCTTAATATCTAGCAAAAAATTCACTCTGGTATAATGACAACGATGTTTCAGCCATCCAAGAGGCCCTCCCTTCATTTGCACTCAACATATTTTTGGTATTCCCATTGTAGGGCTTTCACCTATCTAAAGGGCCTTTTAAGGTTTCAGAAGATCTTCGTGGAGTTGGAGGATGGGAGACAAAAAATGTTCCCCAAAGTCCACGATCTCAAGGTCATCTTACATAATGTTGTTTAGAGTTAATGTTAAAGAAAATGTATTTGTAATTGCACTTTTATTTTATTCGTGTGTTTGAGTGGAAGTTTAATATACTCTTCTTTTGGTTGCTGCGTTTAGTTGAAAGTTATGAAATCCCACTTTAGTATGGGTGCAAAGGAGCATTGTTAATGGTTAATAAGTGCATAATAAAGGGTTTATTAATTTAAATAAGCCACTGTTCCCACTTTAGTTTAGGTAGCTGCAAAGGTGCATTGTTAATGGTTAATAAGTGCATAAATAAGGATATATTAGCCTTTATAAGGCAGTAATATAAACTTCTTACAGTCTGATTACTGTCACTAAACATCCTATTAACATTGATAAGTGGTTTATAGCTGTTAACAAGTTTCTAATAAGTGTTCATAAATATCTTACAAGCAATAATGTGTGTGTTTTAGGACATTACTAACACTCATTAAGTCTCATTAATGTTAATAAACATCTTATTAAGGTTCATGAGGTATATATAACTTGTTAACACGTTTCTAATAAGAGCCCATAATTGTCTTATAAGCAATAATAAATCTGTTAATTATGCTTTCATTAACACTTGACTTATTTATGTTTGGAAGCATCCTATAAGGTCTTAAAAGTGTCTTATTAACTGTTAATTAGTGCCTATTACAAGTACCTTAAAATAAAGTGTTACCCAAATGCACACTATGACCTCAAAGGATACTGAAGTATGCAGGGACTAATAAAATAGGAAGGAATGAGGCAAATGTATTTTGCACATATTTGTTGTCAATTGCACATATTGGTTGTCAGTTGTTAATCATTGTTCTATATTTTCATATTGTCTATTTATTTATGTACACAATATTCTCTTCTGTTGCAATATATCTGCACTACATAAACCAGAGTAATGCACAGGTAAAAATCTGCCACATTGTTCTTTCTCTGCAAATAATAGTATTTGTTTTTCTCTATTCTTTTATTATTCTTATTTAACTTGCATTTGTTTATTCCATATTTATATATTTCTACATTTATTTATGTCATCTGTATGTTTGTCTACGTGTAGCACCTTATCACCAAATCAAATTCCTTGTATGTGTTAAACACTATTGGCACTAAAGCTCCTTCTGATTCTGATTCTGATTGACTAACGTGAATTACATTTTCAGTTTCTTTTAAATACTCTCTTCCTGTCTGACCATCCCATATCATAAAAAATTTTTCCATCCAAAAAGCAATTTGTATCCCTCTTGACATGGATTTAACAGCGAGTGCTCAAAGAACGCTGATGCAAGTGGTTCTAGTTGCATTCCTCTGCCGGCTGGGATGCAAATGACCTTATGGTACTTCACAGAAATCCAAAAAAGTTTCCTTTTATGGGTATGTAATATTGAAGATCTGACACATGATGAAGAGTTTGTGCATAAAGTAAATCATATTTAAAATGTCCGTATGTTGGGTTGAACTCAGGCACCATTTCAGTTGACCGAAAAGATTCAGATAGTAATGTGTGTTGATCCACTCCAGGGCTGGACTGGCAATCTGGCATACCGGGCAAATGCCAGGTGGGCCACGTACCTTTGGGGCCGGTGTGACGTAAAATTATTTATTTATATAACTTTTTAAAAGACGGGCCAACGATCGGCCCATAAAGCACGGACAGCGGCCCATTGGGTAATTTTCTATACTGACATTGGGCTGGCCCAATCACATCTCTTACTAGCCCCCACCCCCTCTGCTCTCTGTTTCTTGCATTACGAGCCACATAAAAATCATTCTTCAGAAGGCTTCCGCCAAATGCGTGAAAATAACCGATCTGTTTGCTACCGGGGCTGCAGCAGCTTCAACGTCAGCTGCAGTACCCTGCATAGAGCAGGCACAGGCACCTGGAAGAGTAAAAGAGCTGTAGCCCCTACCAGGCAGAGGAGGAGGCGTGAGACAGTGAAACAGAGTGACAAAGTGACAGTGCTGAGTGAGAACGTGAGCAGGAGGAGAGTGGAGGTGAAGCGGGAAGCATGGAGCAGCTCAGCCTGTTGGGAGGGAGCAGGGAGGGAGCATTTACACTGGGGACGCTGGGGACATGTAGCCACCACTTTTTGAAAGCATTTGTTAACCAAAAAATAATAATAATAATAATAAGCTACTGGTTACTGCATTACATTTTACTATATTTTTATATTGTGAATTGTCACCTGCCACCTGAATTTTGTGCTTCCTTTATAAAAAAACAACACAGAAAATGTCTCCAGAATGGTGCAGAAAATGTCTCCAGAATGCAGGAAATTAAGTGTTTAATGCTCAAAATCTTCGGGGGGAGGACCCCCAGACAATCTCTTTAAAGGAGAACCCCTTCTGAACTTCTCTATATTATAACACTGTTAATGTGTCATATGGAGGGGACTGAGAAGTGACATTGCACAAGATTGGTGTCCATGACTACAAGACAAGAATATATTTTAATAGACCTACTATTTAGAAAAAATATTTAAAGTTGAAATATTGAATAGGGGGATTCAATATTTCAACTGTAAATATTTTTTCTACTGTAAATAACTGTAAATAATGTCACGTCTCAGTCCCCACCATATGACACATTAACAGTGTATAGTAATAGTTTGACTTTTGGGGAAATATCCTTAATTTGCTTTCTTGCCGAGATGAGATGGTCGATTCCACTCTCATGTCTGCATGCTAAATATGAAGCTAAAGCTAGCAGACAGTTATCTTAGCTTAGTATATAGACTGGGTGCAGAGGGAAACAGCTAGCCTAATTGGGGAGCACGGAGACAGGCAAGGCAGCTAAAATGGCTTTGAAAAGAGACATTGATCTAGCAGTTTGTATTGGGGTTTCTGAATGTCGGTCTGTCATAAAGGAACACATGACAGCAGTGTGACAGAGGCAGTGGGAAAATGAAACAAGGGGTTGTCACTACTATTCAATATAAAAAAAAGCAGAGCAGTGTTACTTGGGTAAAACCAGAAGACATTCTGTAATCATGACAAGACTGAGACTGGGACACTGTGGACTTGCATGGGATCTGGCAAAGATGGGCAAACATGAGGATGGACTCTGTAGAACCTGCAATCAACAACAGACTGTTAATGGAATGTCAACAGTACAAAAGGCAAAGAGATCAACTTTACTCTGCGCTATCAGGAGCTGGAATACAGACAGTGACATTGAGAGACATTTTGAATCCTCATGAGAACCAATCAAGGATACTGGAAGCAGTCACAGACTTTATATCTGCAGCAGGATTACCTCTCTGAGAATGGTGATGCCATAAAACGATACTGAGACTGAACAGTGAGAGGCAACAATATGCCGTAAGGCATCTAGTCTGCTGGAAAGCCAGAATAAGAAGAAACAGCTAGCCTGGCTCTTTCCAAAGATAAGAAATCCACGACCAGCAGTCTAAAGCTGACTTATTAACAAGTCTTGATTTTTTTTAACGCATCTCCACAGGATGTGTGGCAACCTCACAGTGTCGACAATATTCCAGGAAGCCTCTGCTCCTGACCAAGTCATAGTCCAGCACATTTAGAGGTAGTGTTAGGCGGAACAACACTATGCTAACTCCTGGCTGTGGTTTACCTACTGTTTCAATGTTTATACACACAGTAAGAGAACATCACTCCAGACATACTTTGTAGCTCCACACCCACATGGTTAGATTTTTAACAGGCCCTTACAAGGTGCAAACAGTATCCAAACTAATGGGTGCAGTTCAGGGAAACAACTTATATGTTTTCTATTTTAGGTGAGTTCTCAAAAGTGAGTAAGTATTGTGGCATGTATTGCTGGAAACAAATGGATCTTCTTATTCAGTGGTTCCCACTTACCAGACCCCCTGACGCAGTCACACATAACTGAATTTACCTTTGTTCTTCACCTGTCTGCCTCTTTCAAACAGTATCTTGATGAAAATCCCACTGGGACTCTTTCGGTTAAATAAAAGTAGACCTGAGATCATATAAATCGTCTGGAATTGCTGTGTGTCAGTGCAGTGATGTGCTCACCTCATGTGGACAGCTCTCACAGGGCTGGAAATGGCAGAGCCCTCTGGAGAGCTGCTCTGGTCCAGACTCGCAGCAGTCGTCCACTCCATCTGCGATTGCTTTGTTCACGTTGTCCATGGGGAAGGCGCACAGAGCAGAGTCCTGCTCCGTGACCCCGTTGTCATCAGTAACAGCAAAAACCCCGTAGAGGATGTCATCCTCCTCCTCCGCCCCTAACTCCTCTGCCAGCTCTTTGCCTGCCTTGCCAAAATGGGCTGCCTGGACCACGTTGTACACCACATCCTTATAGGGTTCACTGGCTACATTCCTCCTTCGGCGTTTTGGCTCAAAGCGACACTCCAGAATCACCTCGCGATACCTCTTCATTTCCCATTCATTCCGTGGGAGACGGCCCAAGCGAGTCTGAAACGGAGATGAGTCCTGGTCGGGGCTCTCTCTCTGAACTGAGAGGAAGTACACAAACTCCTGAGTGAAAAAGCTGTACACATATTCAATATGATATGTCCTCCGCAAGCCCGGAAGGACAGTCAGACCACGAACATCCCTGTAGAAACCATCTTCTGTGGCCAGTGGTCGACGCACTGATATAGACTTCCTTCCATAACGCTGGGTCACACTGTCATTGACAGTGGCGGCAACAAAGAAATAGACTGTCTGACCCTCTTCAACCATGGTGACTTTGGTACCAAGAGGGCTGGCCACACAGTCAGGACAGTAGGCGGCAGCGTTTGAATCCTTTCTGAATAAACACTTTGAAAGAGAAGGCGACTCTCCATTTGAGTTAAGTTGGTGGAAATAGCATACACCATACTGAGAACTTCCACAAGAGTATAAATACATAAAGAGAGTATCCAACAGCAAGACCTGATTGTTTGTGTCCTCCAGGAAGTTGGGATCCTTGTCAACATCGCACAAATCGCATATCTGACACTCTGGGCTTCCCACCGGCCCAGTGCGGAGCTCCCACACCTTCTCCAAGCTTCTGTTGACAGCTTCAATGACATTCTGAGAGGCAACATAAACCTCCTGGTAAAACGAGTTATTGACAATGTTCTGGATGGGGCCCCGGGCCTGGAAGAAGGGCATGGTATAAATCACAGAAAAGTTGACAGCACTGGGGGTGGGTGAGGAACAGTTGGCCAAGGCAAAGGCCAGCAGAGTCTGGAGCCAGACACATGTCCCCCACTGTGCGGTCCAGTGGACCATCTCCACTCCGGGGTGTACGGGGAGAGGGAGCGACAGCACAGACAACGTGGGGTTACCTCCAGGTCTGATATCGGGACAAAAACATCCTTAGCACCAGCGTCTGATACCTGAATGAAATGAAATGACAGAGTAGAATAACTCATTAAATCATTAAATTGATCTTCAAAAATATGAAATGGCTGAAACCAGTTTAATTCAAAACTAATCTACTATATCCTTTTTCTTCAGTAACACTAAACCTCTAGCAAAACTATATAATTATCAAAAGTCATTCATCAAAGAAAACGTAATGTTTTATGGACATTGTGCTACCTAGGAGTGTGCATTATTTGTAACCGAGGAAGTAGGCAAAATATCAAAATATCTCCTTAAATAGGCTCTGCACTGAATGCTAATAGATCTGAGGTGATAAATATCATCTTGGTTGCGCCAGATGATGATGAAAGTACATGTGGTCATAAAGCTTTCTCTGACTCACCACAAACACTGATCGGAAATGTTTACATAATCAAACAGAGATCTGTGTTGGTAGTGCTCAGTTTGGTAGACAGTGGATACGACTATTTTTATAGTGACTTCCTGCACAAGTCATTCTGTCAGTAATGTTTATTTGAGTTAATCCGACATCTCATGTTTTTTTTTCCCATTGTGAGTCATGATCTTTTATCTAGGAGTACTTTGGAATTAGAACAGTCTCATAAGTATTCACAAACACGTAAAGACGTAACTTGTAAAACACAATTCTCTACCATTTCTCACAAAATCAACAAATGTGTGACTCGTAAACTGTTATGTGACTCTGCAAAGCACAATTCACAAACAAATGTAGAGTGATTTCTAGCTGTAAATCTGGATCCGTATCTGTGTCCCTAAATTACAGATCATATATCAACATTTGTATGGCATTTTTCAACAGAAATATGTTTGTGAATCTCCACCTGTTTGTGTGGATCCTTTATTGAGAAAAATCCAAAAGTGGAGGGAAGACCAAGCCTTTCCATTGGTTAAGAGTAATTTGACATTTATAAATGCCAACCATACAGTCTATGATGCCAACCGATGTTAAACTAAGAAGAACACCAAACCATGTTCTGTCACTGGTTACCTGTTAGTGAAGGGGCAGCAGCAGCGTGGCTAGCAAACTAGTGTCTTCTGTATCTCCATAAATAACAATGTTCTTTATTATGGACACACATTCTTTTCATTTTCCCACTGTTTCACAGCTGTTATGTTTCTCGATAATGAATTTGTACTCATATATCCCAATCAGTAGCCTACTCTCACATCTATGTCTCTCTTCAGAACCTTTGTAGCTGCCATATCAGCTTACTGTTAGTTTAAAGCAGCAGTCAGTAACAATTGAACATACAATGCATCCCTCTCTCTGCTGCTTGTATTACTGTGCTAACCCCCCTCCCACCAAACCCACAAGTTCATACGGCAGAAGTAATCGGTTGCCCTGCAAAACCTCATCCTGCGTGAGAGGCTAGTACACCAATGTGTCCACTCAAAAGTTATTCCCCACTGTTTGTCATCATACGTCTTTGCCACTCGATACGAGCGCCATGGCATTGAACATAATTCTTAGTTCTTTCATTGCTGGTGGTTTCTAAGCCATTGTGTTTGCAAAACGTCTGAAGCTGCACTGAAGATATTGAGCTTGACTGAGTGAGAGAGGAGCTGCGCAGTGTTTGCAAGAGCAGTCAGTGGTCATTGACACGGCGTTAGAGACTGCTGCTGGCTCTGATTGGTTGTGTTGTTTTAACCCGGGAGCAGTGGATTCTTGCAAATTGCATTAGGAGCACTAGGAGGAGCCAGAGGAACCACATTTATTTAAATTTAAATGTCTGGGTTTTTTTTTTTACAGATTATCTGTTTAATGTACTACTGTCAGGATATAGTGACAGTTATAGCAATTTAAGAAATTTTAAAAGAATTCTCTATTGCTGCTGAGAGTTCAAGTTGGCATCCATAAATGCTGCATTACTACCATCTACTGGAAAGACTTTGTCTTCCTTGCACTTGTGGATTTTTTGTGTGACACAAACGGCATGGAAAAGCAGTCTCAAAAGGATCCACATGAATAGATGGAGATTCACAAGTACATTTCCATAACAAATGCTAAGTTGACACACAAATGATGATATAAGAGCTGTAAATTTGAGACACAGATACAGATTTACAGATACATTTCACTCTACATTTATCTGTGCATTGTGTTTTACAAGTTGCGTATTTGTTTGTGAATACTTGTGACAGTGTTCTTATCCTATAGACTACTGGTAGTAACAAATAAAGTTAATGGCCACAGTTGAACTTTAATACAACAAATGTATCAAATAAAACTGAGCATTTTTCCATGGCTCATCTTCATCAGTCTATAAACAACCAACCAAATGGAACCGTATTTCAAACCCTGAGCCTTGTCCTGTTGTTGGGTGGATCATTAACTAGAAACATCACAGTAAGGCTGTATTCAAGATCCCCGGCCTCTCTACTTTGCATTCCTGTCACAACCACTACGTGCCTTTCAGGGGGAAAGATGATGGTCATAGGAAGACATGTGACTATTTAAGGCCCAGGTGAAAAAGAAACGGCTCGTCTGCTCGTGCCAGAGAATTTCACCAACTCTGATTATTTTATTTAACTTCGTTTTGACCACATTTTGTTCAAAAACAACAGCACTTGTTCTTGCAATAAGGAATCATATGGAAAAATCTGAAGTCAAGTGTTTGCTGTCTTTACATCAATAATTTATAGAATCTCAAGCTGTGTTACTTTTTAACATTTGCAGCTCCATGTGAAACTGAGATTAAGGTTAGAGCACATGGGTATACATAGTAATGGCACTGATTGACTTTTTTCATGTTCATGGTTAATAAAGCAAATGGTTGAAATTGAGTTTCCATTCATTGTACTATAGCGCTATTTACAGGCCGGTCCGCATGCAGATGTTAGCTGAAGGCTGGATCAGTATATTCTCTCACAGGTGAATTAAGATGCAATCATACTAGAACACCAGTGTCATTGGTTCTACTGGAACAATATCAAAGCAGATTTCAAGAAATATTCGCTCTATGAGTACTATGCGTTTTTATGATTTACCTGTCTCATTCTCCAAACATAAAACACGTTTCTTTGCTATCATTTACTTACAACAATGACCTACGAGGCTACAGTGAGAGGAATGCAGGCATTGCATTGGCAACAGCTTTATTGGATCAATGCCTTGCCCACAGGCACTTTGGTGGCATTTCATTACAGTGACAAAGAGCAACTTTTATTAATCACTGCACAGATAGCCACAGGGATCTGAAGAGGCAAGCTGATGTGCAAAAACAGTCAGTGGTCAAATACCTCAAGGACAAATGTATTGATTCAGTGGCAGGAAATGCATCCCAAATCCATCAGTGTGGACAGAGAACTACTCTGGATTTACTTTATTTTGAAATTGCTAAATTCATCCATCCATCCATCCATCCATCCATCCCTCCATCGTCGACCGCTGCGTACAGGGTCACGGGGGGCTGGAGCCAATCCCAGCTGACATCGGGCGAAAGGCGGGGTACACCCTGGACAGGTCGCCTATCCATCGCAGGGGGCTAAATTCATATAGGGATGATTTTTTTTTTTGAGCGTGCTCTTCAAAAACAATGTAAGTGGTCAACATGGTACCAAAATCAGTTTTGAAAATTGCACAGAAGCAGCATAATTTTCAGCCTGTGCTTTAATGTTTTTTGTTTTTTTTATCTGATCTCTGTGTTCATGCTCCTGTTTCTTACTCTAACAGTCTGCCTTAAATTCAAACTGTAACAGTGTATTCTGGCTCCTATCCACATGTAAGATGGTATTTGATTCCAATAGCTGTGAATAACATAAAAAGTTAGACAGGGCAACACATTCCTCTGTGAGCTTTAGGAATGATTACAGTTGGGCACTGTGTTCTATTACACACACTGTAGTGAGAATAAATCCAATTATAAATGTAAAATTTCACAAAATCATTCTCACATTAAAAATGGACTAGTAAATGACACTGGCAACTCCCCCTTTCTGTTATTAGTCACCAGCGCACCTTTTTCACTCATCATCACACACATTAAGTACCCCAAGCCTATATAACAATTAAAACTCTTCATTAAACCTCTAACATTACTTTAAATTCTGTAAGTGGCACACAGTAATATGTTTCAAATCATAGGCTTAATGTATTATAACAGTACCACCATATAGTTTTTCAGAAGAGCAGTTGTTTACTTACAGTGGCTGCATGTTTGGTATGCTATCTGAACAAGTGCCTACTGCAAGAATTAGCAGTAGCAGATCGCTAGTTCTTTTCTATTTTGTTGAAAAATATCTATGGTAAGCCTACATGCTGCTCTGAATGTTACGAAAAGGTTACCTTTGCTGGTTAGTTTCTATCCTCTTCAGGGAAGCTGCCACTGCCAGCTTTGGTCCTTGTCTGACTTCAGCGCAGGGATGACTGATCTTCCCTCAGGGAGAAATAAGATTAACACGGCAAGATTAATTTCTGCTAAAAGACAAAGCCTGCCCGTCCTCTGCTGGAACATGTAAACTGAATTGGTTTCGGATTTAACTCAACTCCCAGTATGAGTCAGTCTTCTTTCCTAGAGCAGTGCTCCACCTTGCTCCTCCCCTCACCACTTCAGACTGACAGATACCAGCAGCAAACACATTGTATGAGTACTGGTTAATGCCCCTTTCGTGGTGACATACATTATGCCATAAATTGATGCATTTTTAGAACAGATTTGTCTTTATATCTTTTTTGATTTCTGGCAACCAATTCAAGAGTACCTACTGTACATTTTACTGTAATAATACATATATTTTATTTCTATAGCACTTTTCAAGATCCTCAACGACACTAAAACAGTAAAACCAGAAGTCTTAGGACACATAAGACTGATAGGGAGTCTGTTTTATTACCAATGATTTATTTATTTATTTATACATAACAACTCTGGAATTATGCATCAGCCATAAATGTGCACTGCTACAACCATAATTTTGATTTGAACAATGACAATTAGTTAAGGCTTGATTAGTGGAGGCAGATGCGGCTTTGTTGGATTCCTCAAGCAAAGCAAGGTCCCGTGAAATTATGATTAGACACAAGCAGATAACATTTCACACAATACTTTTCATAATTAATGTGCATATTACAGACTCCTGAACACATTTCTCTTGAAGTTCCTTTTGCATAAAGAAAGTGCAAAGAGGTATAATGTCAGTGGTTCTTACAGTTATTGGTCATCATGTAAAGATAAAACACAACAGGAATGTGGTAAACTCATATTTTGATAGCATGTTTTAATCACAAAAGATTACATTTTACTGCAGGTCTTCAGAAAATTACAGTTTTTGACTTTTGACAAATGTCATTCTTGATTTTAAAGAACTGAGCTGATAGCATTTAAAAAAAACAGATAGCATTTTTCATATTGTTAGAGGCATAATACAAAACAAATATTTATGAAATAACTTCAACAGCATACGAACACCACCGTTTATGTTGTTACTGTGTCATCGATGACGTTGATGCTGCTTCCATCTATTGTTCTATTGTTGTTATCTGAATTTAAAGTTATAAAAATGTAGCCAGATAAAAATACAGCTTTAATTTACAATCTAATTCATCACAAATCTGTGAATTAAATCATAGGAATCCAGAAGCGAGAGAGAAAAAGCATATCTTTGACTATCATTCGTAAACACTGGACTGACTGCTGCATCATCATCCACAGCTGTTAGCACCAGGGCCGTCGGTGTCCAGGGTGACGCTTTATGTTTCAGGACATCAGCAAGGCAGCGAGGGCTCAGTATGTGAGAGGACTCAGGATGAAGAGGCGATCCTCCTCCTTCCTGATCCACTTCAGCAGTTTGTTGACAGCAGAGAGGGCCAGGGCCTTAGTCCCCAGCGGACTGAAGCAGATGTAGAGCTCAAAGCCACTTGTCACCTGCAGGAAGGAGGGTAGAATGCAGTCCTTACATTCAAAGTGCAAAACTCTAAATCAAATGTTCAGTCCTCAGAATATAGCCATCCTCATATTAGCAATAGTTTCTTTAACCTTGTGAGAATATTACAACATAATTGCTTATACCTCCAGCACCACTCTCATACTTTTTAAAAGCTACAGCAGTGAGGGAGAGGACAAAAATGTTGCAATATACTGAGTGTCTGCCAAGCGCTCCGCGAGTAAACTGTAGGCGCTCTATGGGTATTAACCATGGTAACGGCTTCCGTGCGCTAATGTTTCCCCGCAGATGTATTTTCTTTATAGGTTATAGAAAACATTGAAATATATCTTCTAGAAATTACTGAAAGAGTCTATAACTAAATAATTCAACTACTAACTTTCAAATTAGTTCAGTAAGTATGTTTACATGTGAGTTTAGTTCAGTTGAGTACACTAACTGGATCTCTGTGAATAAGTGTAGTTGTTTTGTTTAGCTATGGACTGGGGTTAAAGTGTGGTGCTCCAGCTGTGTAAAATTATTAGATTATTTTTAATGAATAAGAGAAAGCTGCCAAGGTCATTGCAAGAAGGCCTACACCTTAACCTGGCTTCAAGGAAACAGTTAAATAATTCAGGAAACTCACAAACACCAAGGATCAGTCGCTCATCCTTTGATGCGCTGTGCGTTGCGCAGAAAAAACTTGTCCGCTTGTCACTCCGTCTGTCAGATTGCCTTCCTTTCTACCCGCTCGCCTCTCATTGAAAACGAATTACTAGGCGCATCAATCGCTTCCTGTCTGAAAAGGCCTTACAGTATCACTGTAGCTTAATGTACTATAGATTATTAAACATGCAAGTGACATCTAATGTTTGATGTCTAGTTAGAGGGGTGTAAACTAGAAAACTTTATCAACATCTAACACAGTTTTCAAAATGATTTAAAAAGCCTCAGGAAGTGACTGCGGACAGCATGGATGCTAAGAAGTAACAGTGTGATATTTAATAATGACCTTTTTTTTTTTTTTTTTTTTTTAAACATAACAATAATTCAAACTCAGTGAAGAACTTAAACAATGCTGTGATGTTCTGGTGTGTGCCAGGCTCACCCATGCCAGCAGGTTTTCAGTTTCACTACAGCGGTAGAAGGAGCGGAGAGGTCTGGTTGGATTATGCAAGCTGCTATGAAGGTCCTGGTACAATCCCATCAGCCTTTCCTGCTCCTCATCAGATTGGTACACTACAGGAAACTCTGGACTGGAGGAAAGGAAAAAGAGTATCCTGTCAGGTGCAACACCTGAAGATTTGCAGGAAAGAGGTTTTGCATTCAGACAAAATGATATGACTTTTGGCGCGTTTCTCAATGCAGGAACCAGTGACATAAAGCTTCAGCAGACGTCCCGCTCACCTGATGTACAGCCCCGAGCTCTTTGATTTGTACAGGAAGTGCCTGAGCTCCGGGATGCCGACCTGCTCCACAGAGTAGGTGGGACATTTAAGCGCCTCCTTCAGGGCCTGGTAGGCACCGCGCTTGCTCAGCCTCTCCAGAAATCGCTGCTTGCAGTCGGACATATTAAAGAAGTCCTCTCGGTCGGTCGAGACCAGGATGAGGCAGAGTTCGGACGCAGGCTCCAGGTAAGAAATGTGAGCGTGGAAAAATCCTGCAGTGTTGAACTTTGGCAGACAGATCGGCGTCCAGCCTTCACCCTCTCTAAAGGACGAGGAGGAGCCGACGAGGTTGAAGACCAGGTGCAAGTCTATGTGGTGCAGGAACTGGTCCTTTTTCCTCACCAAAGTAACCAGGCGGTCCCCCGCCAGCAGGATGGAGAACACCAGGTTTTTGGCTTTGGCGGCCTGCAGGCTCGATGAGACCACGTCCCTGGCGGAGCTGGCCAGAGGCAGGCATGTGACGGCACTGAGCAGCAGACCGGGGTCTCGGTCCAGCCGATGCAGAAGGTTGTCGATGAGATACTCGGAGCCGGCCAGCAGGCGGCGCAGGTCGTAGTTCTGCTTGTGCTGGAAGATGTGGTTGAGCTGGGTGAGGGTAAGCAGGCTGACGATCTGGTAGTAGATGTACTGCAGCTCCCGCAGCAGCTCCTTGTCCGACTGACAGGTACGAGACACGCCCACCAGGACCAGAGGGCTCTTGGCGAGGAAAACCACTTTACAGCCATCTGACACACAAAATGTTATTGCGTTGACATGGACACAACACATTTCACAACATGCACGTTTGACCTATTTATTTTTAGTCTATTCTGACCTGCATGGATGGAGCGGATGATGTTCTTCTCAGCTTCAACAAAGGACACGAGGGCCATCATCACCCCCATGGTGCTGGACAGAGCCTCCTCCGTGCCGTAGCGGGTGTAGATTGGCTTTCCAGCCTCGCTCAGCACAAACACGTGTTTTCTGTGGCTCCTCCACGCCTCGCTGGACACGTCCTCCTCCTTCGGCCTGCTCTCTGGTGAAATGTCGTTGTTGTGTTGCTCCTCTAGGGTTTTCTCCCCCACCATCACCTTGAGCTCCTCCGTACACTCTCCTGATATGTCTAGTTCAGCCTCCCTCCCAGCCTCTTCCTCAGCCTCAGCAGTCAGATCCTCGAAAGACTGTGCGTGGACGAACATGGCACTCTTCTGGCCGGCACCTGCATTCATGTACATGATTGTCAAATGTTTTGCCAGTTTTATGCATGGATGTGCATGGATTAATAAGGAGGGCTATAAATACAAGGCCCTGTAGGATGCTGCTTTTGTAGTTGTTTTGCATTTGTTGGCCTAGCTCACCCACTGGTGCACAGGGAAGCGGATCTTTAAAGGGGGTAGGGTGGCTAACCAGATGTACACTTACCAAAACCAACCACTTCCTTAACGTCTTTCTCTTATAAAAGTAATAAATAGGGGTTGAAATACTTCTGATAAAGCAGAATTCTCCCCTTTGTATGGCTTCTCCAAGTCTTTACAAGAGAAAAGACTAACCGGTTGGTTTGGCAAATGTACATTTGAAGAGCAGCATGCAAACATCTCCCTTCGCTTTTTTATGGGAACCCTTTCCCACTCAGTAACAGACGTTTCATCTGGTCTGTTAATGGACATTTTATTAGTGACAAAAAACATGAATTGGCCTACTTTGGGCTACCACTTTTCAGAGCAGCCATAGTAAGAGAAGTGAGCAAACTCTGGTCACAGCTTATCTAATTTAAAGAACAGGTTAGGTGTCATTATGAGTCAGCGAGACAACACTGCCAAAATATTGTGTTTATCTCCAGACTAAGCAGAGCAAATCCAGGAAAAGTTCAATCATTTCTCCTGTCAGTGTAGGATTTTTACAAGCTGGATGTGACAGACCTGTGCTGCTGCCAACATGCTTTCACGGTTCTTTTTTATTTACACAGACTTCAGTCAGGAGATGTCTGTATTATGGTTCTTGGGAGAGACTAGCATTTCTTTCTGTTAATGTTGGTAGTACAAGATATTCCTAATGTGTTAAACTTTTACATCACATAAACTTACTATTACTATAGTCTAGTCTCACAAGGCACAAACCTATTGAATCATTGAGGTGCTCCTTGTCTATTTTTTTCCCAACTCTATCACAACTTTCCCCTTAAACAGCCATCAAAGTGGCACACGGATTACAAAAGACACATTGTGTTCATATGGTCAACTTTCTTTGCACAAACAGGATGTGTATACTCATGCGCTCTCTCTCTCTCTCTCACACACACACACACACACACACACAATGTATGAGTCCTTCCTATAAGGTCACATGGTTTTAATTATGTCAAAAGGAGAACTTTTTAATTCAAAAAAACAAAGATCAAAACAAGTCATTCTGGTTGTGTGCCATGCAACAGTTGGTCGTTCGGAAGTCTTCTCATGGAACACTTTTCACCCATGAGGAAAGTTACAGAAAAGCATTATGCTTATAATGCTAATTTTTGTCAGGGTACAATTGAGTATCCATTGAAAATCAATATTAATGCAGGCATAACCTACTGCAAACATTTTCTGATTCCTTTTTTTTTGTCCGGATGCAAAATGAGGAAATAACAAAAGTTTTAATCATGTATCAATGAGTCTTTGCAGAAGACGGGTATTACTTAGGGCTCAAGACAGTGGATCTCTGATGTATGACCAGCCCAAATTGAAGCTTCAGACATACCCACAGTCTTTGAAATCACAAGAAAACAAATGGTGGTAAAAAAACAAAAATCCCATTGTGGGTAATTGCTTGGATTTACTTGTGCTGCAACTGAAGGCAATTTCTCAGTGTAAAATGCCTGCAAGTGGGAGTTGACACACACACACACACACACACACACACAACACACTTTCAGTTTTCCTATCCTCTAAGAATCACGACCACTCAGCAGGGGTTCAATTTATGAAACTTAGATTAAATTGTGGGTCCATCTGACTGCCTACTGACAATTTACACAAGGTGCTGAATATGGACCAGCCTCACCTGGTTCAGTTCCCTCCACCAGACCTGGTGTAGGGCTGTCCGCCCTCTCACAGCGAAGGCGGTCCACAGGAGCCAGAGTACCATTCTCCCATGAGGCACCAGGCCTTTGGGCTTCTCCCTCCATCACTGCTACTTATGGCAGAAAGGCACACCTGACAGGACAAACAGACAGAGAGCTATGGGACCAAAGGTCAGCAGCGTGTGACTGAGACAATGGAGGTCAATCTGGCTATAATGTACTATTATTATGACATGACCACCATTACAGTTTGATGGTCTCACTTTTCATTTTGTGAGTACAGTAACGTTACTAAAGCTGAGTGTTACTATTGTTGGTATAAGCAAAGGCTGGTATGATACTAGACTGGAAGACAAAATAAGATGCTCTAGTTAGATGATAACATCTCTCTTTCATTTTTACACCCTCCTTCATTAAATGTGTCATGTCACTTGTTTCACACCCTTCAGAGAGAAGTCTGCTATGCTGATGAAGAACTTCATAGGCTACTTCGACAGCTAACTTTAGCAGATAATCAGCGGTAGGCTGGCTAGCTGGCTCT
Source organism: Micropterus salmoides (assembly GCF_014851395.1). NCBI lineage: Eukaryota > Metazoa > Chordata > Actinopteri > Centrarchiformes > Centrarchidae > Micropterus > Micropterus salmoides. The sequence continues at coordinate 31,929,878 of NW_024043372.1, forward strand.
GGTTTATCCGCCTTTATTCTGACAAACAGCTCTAAATTAACGCTAAATTATTACCTTTCATTTCCGGAGCTGTGAGCATTTGATCGTTGAGCCCCACGACTCGCTTGTCACATTTACTGCAACTAGCTGACAAGCAGGGACGAGACAAAAGTGCCACTTCTTCTTCTTTAACATGCCCTGCTACGTCGCGGAAGTAAGAATTGTGGGATATGAAGTTATCTTCCGGAGAATGGCTCTGGAGAGGTAAACAGGCTGATTTGATACAATACATAATAATAAATCAGAAAGATAATTTTGAAATATTTGTGAATCAGTCAGGCAGCTCCATGTTGCATACCTGTGCCGTTATTTAGCTTAGCTCCTTATTTTACCTCATAGCACTTCAGACTAAGGAATGTTTTGGACCTTACCATAGTTTCTGCAGCAAAATTATTTTGGTGCTCCATTGTGAGTGATTTGCAGTGGGGAAATTGCGAATTTAAAGAAATGTTGCAAAGATTTAAACTTAAACTTGATTACAACTGTGATTTTTGCAATTTCGAAAGATACATATTTGATCTATTTTACCACTGGGAACCAATGTATTCTGGAAAGATTATAAAGGATGTATTTGATTAATTGTATCCTTTACATTTTTGTTTTTGTAATGAAATTTGTACCAATAAAACTTGTGAACATAATAATGTAATGGTGCGTGG
>NW_024043372.1:31931075-31952075 GCF_014851395.1 Micropterus salmoides
ATGATGTATTTTCACCTGGTTGTAAATTTTGTTGCAATTATTTGACATTTCTCTCAGTAAGTAGGGGGGTTTAGATTTGAGATTTTTGAATATATTTGTGGAAAGTTTGGGAAATTTATTTAGGACATGACGTAAGAAAGTGTAGCTCTGCCTCTAGCTGTCCTCTGCCTCTCTCTCTTTAATCTCACCATGTTTCGCTCTCGTCTTGGATAGCTCAATCACACAGTATGTAGGGGCCTATAGAGTTTCCCTTTCAGTCCTGTATGTGCTCTCACCTCCATCACTGCCTTCATCAGTGTCTAACACCCTTTGTTCCTCATCCTCCTCCTCCTCCAGGACGAGTCTCTCCAGCGGCTGCAGAAGGAGTCGGAGATCCTGCAGAAGACCTACGCCCACTACTTCGACCAGACCATCATCAACAATGAGATCGATGAGACCATCAGACACCTGGAGGAGGCCATCGATCTAGTGTGCACCACCAGTCAGTGGGTTCCCGTGTCCTGGGTCTACTGACCTCCTCCCATCCTCCCAGCAACAGCACCTCGGCCAAACTCCCATCATTCCCTCTACAAAATAAGAATAAATTTAAAAAAACAATTAACAAAACTGACGGGAAACCTCTCTCCACACTGCACTTGATCGAAGAAAAAAAGAAACTCAGCGTACTGTGACCACAGCATTCAACCGAAATCCTCCTGAACGCTGCACAAACTACCTGCAGCGGGGCAATTAACGGACTCCTGCCCCTTCAAGATGACCTAGTCATAGTGTTGTACAAAAACAGAGTAAACAAAAAGTGAATATTGTCATGTCTGTACTAGCTAGGAGGCGACATTTCTGTAGATGTTTGTTTTAAAGAGACAGTACTGCGTCCCGTCCTGCCATGTTGGAGCACCGCTAGCAGTCCACATCCCCACCACCACCAACAAAAACAACCCTCCATCACCTTGTAGTCGTGTTGGGTGTTGTAGTACCAAAACCATCTGCAGAGAGACACTGTCAGTGGGTATTCTGTCTATCAGCAGACGGACGTAAAAGCACACAAACACACTGCAATGTCTTCTCATCGGTAGATCACAGCGCCAGCCCTCATTATTTATTCATTCCTGTTATTTTCTAACCTTCATCCTCTCATGACTCCATCCTATTGTTCGGTACAGTATCACTATATGCACCTTTCTACCTACCGACCTACCAACCAGGTACTGTCTCTTCTAAATAAATCCATAAATGTTTTAGATTTGAATGAGGTTATCATGCATGTGGACATTTGCAAGCTTCCATGCTGTCAGTCAGTCAGTGTTCCCCCGTGTCCCTCTGTGAACCTCCGAGAAAGACATGACGACAAAAAATAAAAAAGTTTGGACTCCAAGTGAAGCAAGAAAGGGGGGGGAGGCAGGAAAAATAAACAGCGACGGAGCCGGACGTTGACTTGACACCTATGCACATCCTTTGCATTTCGGGTGACATTTCTAAACCACACAGATTTATAAATTTCAAAAAAAAAAATATCAACCATGTAGTGAGATGTGTTTGTAAAAAAGAAAATCTAATAAAAGTTGATTTGTTTCTCTTTTTGATTTGTCATACACAGAAAAAAAGAATTCACCTAATTCCTCATTTGCCATTTCAGAAATGTGATGTCCAAGAAGTATTAGTGTTTCAATCCAGTTTAAAAATCAAATGAGGTGAAATGCTGATTTTTATTCTGAAACTGTGTTTACTTGTCTGCAATGGAAGTGTACAATTCTGCAAAGGGGACTACTTTGCGAGGGAAGAGGAGGCAGTGTGTGCATCTGAATGACCATGTATATGACAATGACAGACTGACATACAACTGCCCCTTGTGTAAATGACTCTGCAATGATAAGGGTTCTTCAGTATGAACAATTTTTTTAAATATATTCCTTTTATGTGTTGGAAAAATTAACCTTGGAGTGGCTCTTCTTTTATTTCCTTTTCTGTGACTTTGGTGATTTTGTGTGTTTGATTTGTTGTGTGACTTTTTTATTTGTGTTATTGTATGACTTTGGGTTTAAAGGGGAAAAAAAAAAATAAACCAACTTCAAACAATAACACAAACAAACTTCACCGATCGAGGTAGCGGTAGACAAAAGAGTTAAAATGACTTGCATGACAAGAGCAATATAGTGTTTCTGGTTAAAGGGGCCATGTGTAGTTTTCAGTGGCTTCTAGCGGTAAGGTTTCAGACTACAGCCACTATGTTTCCAAGCGTGTGCTCCAGTGCATGCTCAAACCCATGAGCAAGCACTCGGCATTGGCCAAAATAGGCGGCATCACACAACATGCTGGAAGCTCAATGAATAACAAATGAGACTATTGCCACATTTCAGTATAACAGTTGGGCTGTATGGAACGTTACTTTGAATTACAGCAACTGAGACAGAAACGAAGAAGATGTTTACCCGAGTGTCAGTAAAACGACAATAAATCTCAACAATACTCTAAATTGAAGGTTACGAAGCAAACAATGCCTGATCGATGCAAACATTAACTGGCTGCTCGTTGCTGTTTTTGCTTAAATCATTAAAAGTAAACAGATTAGTTCATTTTCTTCCAATGGACCTATTGTTTTAGCCCCAAAGCATGAAGACCTTTCCCAGGTAAAAGTGAGCCAGTTTTCTGATTTAACAAAGATAAAGATAATGTATCAAGGCCGCTAATCTTGCTTCATGCAACAGGTGTATCCCAGGGGGTCAGGAAAGCGGAAAATACCACAATAATCTCAAATCTTGCAAAATAAACTGGACCAGCAGCGAGGGCATGGAGGGACATGGTGAAAAGAAAACGACAACAAACAAACACGAGGTCACTACAGTAAACTAAAGCTAGTTCACATGAAAATATCAGAAGAATCTGTGAAGCAACATGACTCAATTCTGCAGCTCCGTCCTCTGAAATTTGAATATTTGCGGCTTTTTCATATTTTTTTTATGACGGCTAATTGAATATCTTTGGAGTTTTTGGACTGTTGGTGAAACAAAAAGACGTCCCTTTGGACAAGTTTCTGACATTTTACAGATCAAGTTATTGAATCGAGAAATTAATCTGCAAAATAAATCAATAATGAAAACAAAGGCAGCCTTAAAACTGATTTCAGATGGATTTAAAAACTGAGGTTAGGCACAGAGATCCAGTCCTGAAGCCTTACATGTTTCAGGTGAACGTGCACTCAGCTGACCTCTCAGTCAGTTAAGTGCTGCATTTTGTGATTTCAATCAATTCAAGTGAGTGATTAGAACGAGGCAGCCTGTGTTTTACTGTTGTGTAATCTCACAGCATTAACATCTGAAAAAAAAAGAGGCACCATCGACTAAGGACAGCTTTTCATCCAGTATACAATAAAAATGGATTTGTCAGCTTACGTTAAACTAATGTAGCTTTTACTGTCAGAAGATTTCCAATATCACCTGAATGAGACCTCACTTAAAATATTTGAAAAATCAAAAGGTGCATTCAGGTAGTTTTTACTTTTTGGCATGTTTTATCTGAGGAGTAGTGCTTTAGTTAGACCCTACACTGAAACATTGAAACATCTAAAGTCAACATGAAAAGGCCTGAATAATTGAATATAATGATTTGTCTTTTAAAGAATCATTTTGTTTTTTGGGGCAACTGCGTCCGTCAAAATGACGTCCACAAAAAGGTGTCTGACAACATCATGGAAAGGATCCCTACGAGTGAAGTCTTGCTCAAGGACAGTTCTCGCTCTGAAATCTCGTGAGAGGTGAGTTTTTGCAGGAAGACAAACACGGAAACGAAGGAGAAGAGTTTGTTGTGTTGGAGTAACTTTAGGAAATAAAGTCTTGCTATCAGCTCCTCTAGTTACAAAACAATCTCCACTACCTCGTTTCCACCGGAAAATCACAGTGGCAGCGATTGAAGAAGTATTCAGATGTTTGCAAAAGTAGGAATACCACAGTATAAAATTACTCTGTTACAAGTAAAAGTTAAAATGCCAGAATAAAAATATGCTAATATACCAAAAGTACAAATTATGCAGAATAGCCCATTTCAGAATAATCTATATTATATTATTGGTTATAATAACCAGTTGTTGCAGCTGGTAAAGGTGGTGCTCATTTTAATTACAGCTGGATGTATGATTTTGTATTAATAATCTAAATATGCAATGAAACTAGAAAATAAAGCTGTCAAATACATGTATTGGAGTACAAAGTACAATGTTTGTAGAAAGTAGCATAAAATGGAAATAGTTCAGTAAAGTACCTAAAAAGTATACAGTACTGGAGTAAATGTACTTACACTCCACTACCTGACATTGGAGGATCAATTACAGTATATGAAAAGACCAAACCAAATCTTATCAGGTTAGATGTTTGTGCTCTACACACAGACCTGTGCGATCAATATGTTAACAATAGGGAATACATTTTTTGTTACATTTATCAGAATTTAAGATTATCAGAAACAAAAATCAGGTTTATTGCCAAATACAAGAAATGTGCCTTGGCATTTTGGAGCATAACAATAAACATTGTACAACAAAATAAAAACAAATCCTGCAAAAGTAAAGAATAATACTTAATACTACATTTATTATTAAAAAAATATTTAAAACATGTTTTTAGCTGCACAGTATTAAGTTCGATTTTGTTTTGTTTTTGGCTGTGGCAAATCAGGTCACAGAATCTGATGGGTCACACAATTAATCTTAACACTCGTCTGTGCAGGCTCGCTGGATGAAAAGCCAGATGGGTGTCAGAAGATGAGTACAGCACCAAACGTTGGTTTAGCAACCTGGCCCCAACTTTGCCTATGATTGGCTAACCCTAACCCTATCCTTAAACAATCCCAACCAACAGAGGCAGAGTTGTCGGAACTCCGGGAGGAAAATAAATAAATAAATCTGCCTTATTGTCAACGGCCTCAAACCTCAGTTAGAAATGAAGCACATGCTTTTAATGTGAAGACAGGGTCGGGATGTAGTCCTGTGCACGCAGACAGTCCTTTTAGGCAAGTCATGCCACTCGGCCCCCATCTTGGCAACGCCTCCGGCCAGCTATTTCAACCTAACAAGACCAGGCTCCTATTTGAATGGATGGGGAGAGAGCCAGATCTGCACTTATACAGGTCACCGGGACATAAAAACTACATGAATAGAATCAGAATCTGATAAAAATCGCTGAAAAACTTTGACAACTTTGCCCCAAAATAAGGTTTAAAAAGCGCATGCGTCACCACTTCCACGCATGCGCAGTAGAAGTAAAACAGACCCTTACGTCAGTGGAACCACACGATTGGCTGAAATATGTTTCCTGCTTGGCTGTTTAAAGCAGACGATTGGCTTTCTAGCGGGAGGGGCAGGATAACCGCCATCTTACCCGTTACGTGCTTTCCTCATAGAGTTGTATTGAGAATGTGATTGAGCAGTGTGTCTCCTCTAAAATGTCTCTGGCGCAGAGCCTCTCTCCGACTACAGTAACAAAAACACAGTTAACGACATACAGTCCACTAACACCACAAAACAACCGGCACCCAGCACAACACAGACCCCACGTATGAGAAAAACAACAATAAAGTTTTATGCCCTGAAGCCCATCAGACCAAACTGATTCAGATGATGTCAGTGAAAACAGTGAACATCAGAAAGGCTGGAGTCACGAGAGTGTCACGTTAGTTCGGCAGCTAATGCCAAACAGTTGCTAACCTTATGGCTTTCCACATTACTTCACCAGCTAACGCAACCCATGTTACTATCTCATGTACCAGCGGTATTACGTCAAAGTGTTGATTTAGCCTGCAATAAAGAATTTTAACGGTACAAAGCAAATGTGGAGCGATTTGTTTACTAGCCTATTAGTGATGTAAGGCATGAGCAGCCAGCTACTTTAGCACGGATCTACCGCTGTTTGCTTCAAAACGTTCAATTTAGATTTATTGTGGTTTTACCGATACTCAGGTAAACGGCTTCTTCAGCTCTCAGTCGCAGTAACTAACGTGACCCTCATAACATACAATACTGCAGCAAAACGGCAACAACAACACAGAGGAAGAGCCATCCCAGACCGTTGTCATTTCATGATGAGTTCAACCGAGCACGCGTGCAAAGACACACCTGGTCTTAAAACCGCACCGCTAGTGGCCGCTGAACGCTACATAGTTAACTTGTCAATGTACTGTTTGGCTAACAGGGTTCAAAAATAATTTTTGAATTTTCACCTGACATTAACGATGCAGTTACCGGTGACCAAGTCATGGAGTTACATACAGAGTCCTGTGGTCACAACAACTTCAGTGTCCAGACAAACAAACATTTTAACAGCAACCTAAACAGCTAGCTAACAGGCTAGTAAGCTAAAGCTAGTCAGTTAGAAATAAGCATATCAGAGCATTTTACATCCAGGAAACAAACAGAAACAGAAAGATGTATACTCACATATTTGAAGATGAATGTTGTTCAAATTTTCTTCTTCACGGAGGTAAAGTGTTCAATATCTAGGTCAAACAATTTCCACCCTGTGTTTTTCACCAGAACTAAGTTCCCTCACTCTCCACTGTAGATAAATAGTCTTTTTTTTTTACCAGGGTAAGTTAGCTGAAATGATTAGCGACATTGCTAAGCTAACTTTTTATACTTACTATACGTCCGGTGAGAGAACAATAATAAAATCAGACACAGGCTACAGTAAAGAGAACACATATATACACTCTATAAATATAGACAGATTGAGACAGTGCAATGAGCAGAGTGCAAAGGATGCAGGAGTAAATTATCATTACCATTATTATTATTATTATTATTATGTACATGTCAGAGATGGATGAGATATACAGGTACACAGGTGCGATAGAGTAGGGTGCAAAGGATGTTGGAATAAATAAGTATTATGTGCCGGTGTATGTACTTGAGGTAGGTGGATTTGGTATATAGTATATACAATATGAACAGTATGAACAGCTCTGAAATAGAGAATGATGAGTAAATAATAAGTGGAACCAGTAAAGTGGCTGATTAGAGACAGAGTTACTGGGTTATTGCACAGGAATTGTTCCTGACACCGTGAGTCAGAAGTCAGCTGTTCATCACAGTGATGGCTTGTGGGAAGAAACTGTTCCTGAGTCTGTTGGTTTTGGCGTACAGTGCTCTGTAGCGCCTACCAGAGGGGAGAAGCTGGAACAGGTTGTGTCTGGGGTGAGATGGATCTGCAGTGATGTTTCCTGCCCGTTTCCTGACTCTGGAAATGTTCTGAATGGAGGGCAGGCTAGCACCGATGATTTTTTCTTCACACCTGACTGTCCGTTATAGTCTGCCCCTGTCCTTTTTGCTGGCAGATCCAAACCAGACAGTGATGGAGGTGCAGAGAACAGACTGAATGATGGCTGTGTAGAAGTGGATCAGCAGCTCCTTAGTCAGGTTGAGCTTCCTGAGCTGGCGCAGGAAGTATATCCTCTGCTGGGCCTTCTTGATGATGGAGTCATTGTTGGGCTCCCACTTTAGGTCCTGGGATATAGTGGATCCCAGAAACCTGAAGGATTCCACAGCAGACACAGCAGCAGGCTGTTTAGAATGGTGATGGGGGGCAGAGTGGGGGGGTTCCTCATTAAGTCCACGGTCATCTGCACAGTTTTGAGCGTGTTAAGCTCCAGGTTGTTCTGACCGCACCAGAGAGCCAGCTGATTAACCTCCCGTCTATAGGACGACTCGTCACCGTCCGGACAAGCCCGATGACCGTTGTGTCGTCAGTGAACTTCAGGAGTTTGACAGATGGGTCTCCTGAGGTGCAGTCGTTGGTGTAGAGAAAAAGAGCAGGGGGAAGAGCACACACCCCTGGGGGGAACCAGTGCTAATAGTCCTGGTGCTGGATGTGATGTTCCCCAGCCTCACCTGCTGACTCCTGTCAGTCAGTCAAGTTTGTGATCCACTGACAGGTGGAGGCTGGCACCGTGAGCTGGCTAATTTTCATGCTGATGATGTCCGTGATGATGGTGTTGAACACCGAGCTGAAGTCCACGAACAGGATCCTTGCATATTACCCTAGAGAGTCGAGGTGTTGCAGTCCCAAGTTGACAGCATCATCCACTGACCTGTTAGCCCTGTAGGCAAACTGCAGGGGCTCCAGCAAGAGGCCTGTAATGTCCTTCAGGTGGGCCAACACCAGTCTTTCAAAGGACTTCATGACTACAGATGTCAGGGCGACAGGCCTGTAGTCATTTAATACAGAGATGGAGGGTTTTTTGGGGACCGGGATGATTGTGGAGCGTTTGAAACAGGAGGGAGCTTCACACAGCTCCAGTGATCTGTTGAAGATCTGTGTAAAGATGGGGGCCAGCTGGTCTGCACAGATTTTCAGGCAGGATCGTGACACATCGTCAGCTTTCCTGAACTTCTACCTTTGGAAGAGCTGGCAGGTGAGGGGTTGGAGGGGGGGGTGACAGCATGGCAGTGGGGGAAGGTGACTGTTTGAAGTTGAAGTTGGAGTTGGAGTGGGGGAGAGGTGTGACTGTGGGCTTCTCAAACCTACAGTAAAAACCATTCAGCTCGCCAGCCAGTTGTTGAGTACCAGCAGTGTTGGGGGATGGTCTCCTGTAGTTATTGAGTGTCAGCAGGCCTCTCTACACTGACGCAGGGTCTCTGGCTGTGAAGCTGTTCTCTAGTTTTCAGCGTAGCTCCTCTTTGCTGCTTTGATCTCTTTAGTCAGAGTGTTCCTGGCCTGATTGTACAGGACTCTGTTCCCACTTCTGCAGGCCTCTTCCTTGGTCTGACGAAGCTGCCTGAGTTTCGCTGTGAACCAGGGTCGGCACACAGATGTCCTCACAAAAAACTGATGTAAGATGTCACAGTGTCAGTTCGTCCATGTCAGTGGCTGCAGCTTCAAAAACAATCCAGTCAGTGCAGTCAAAGCAGGCCTGTAACTCCAGCTTTGACTCGTTGGTCCATCTTTTCACAGACTTTAAAACAGGTTTAGCAGATTTCATTCGCTGCTTGTAAGTCGGGATAAGATGAACCAGACAGTGATCAGAGAGTCCTAAGGCTGCACGGGGGACAGAGCGAAAGGCGTCCTTTAATGTAGTGTAGCAGTGAAACAGTATGGTAGTGTCCCTGGTGGGACACTTAATATGCTGTCTGTACTTCAATTTCATGGCTGAGGGTTTTTTTAATCTTTTTTGTTTTTTATTTATTTCCACAATATCACACATTGCAATTAATGCTACATCAGAAGCAGTTGTTGGGGGCAGCATATTACAGAAGTAACAAGTTACAAATTATATTACTTTTTTTTTTTCAGCAGCCAAGAACTATAACATATTTCCCACACTAAATATAGTAATATGATTGACATCACAATTCAAGTCACTCGAGTTACAAGCAAATAAGATGCAGCATGTCAACTGGTGCTAGATACATTCCAAATCTTTGGCTACACACCAGCTCGATGGCATCACTACCATTTCAGTCCATATCTTGCCAAGGGTGAGAAGCAATTAAAAGTAATTACTCAGTTACTCATCTACATTTTAGAAGCAGTATAAATTATGTAGTACAAAACACATCACTATTCAAGGCTGCAGCTACTACTATAGTACACCACAGTTCAAAATAGCCTGCCCAACCACTGATCAGGAATAACAAGTGTATTCTATTGTGAAAAATGGACTCTTATGAATGGAGCTTATGAATAGGGGTCCATCCCACCACCAAAACCACCCCATCCACCTGACAAGGATTGTATGAGCGGTCCAACTTTAGATACCGGGAATAACCATTCTTTAGATAGTGGGTATTTAGAATACAGCTACCTTGAACAGACAAGATTGACAGTCATTGTACCTGGTTTAACCCTCAGCCACAGATCACTCGGGTTTATATCTCTCCAGTAGTTGTTGCTTTAGATACTTTTTAAATATAGATAATGAGACGGATTGTTTTAAATTAGTATCCTGCTCATTCCATAATTTTGGGCCACTGTAACATACACTGAACCTAGCACTAGTTAGGGTCCTACATTTGCCTCTTAAGAGCAACTTATGTCTAGTGTCGTGTGCGTGAGAAGGTGTATATATTGGAATGAGCTCACTCAACCTGATTTTAAGGGGTAATATCAAGAGTTTTTCAGTATGTTAGGTATTATTCCAAATAATGTTACAATAAGTCAAGTGAGGCTCAAACAATGTCCTATACAGGGACAGGAGTGGGAGCACATGTCTCACTTTAAAGAACAAACCCACAATTTAACATTAATATGTTCCTTAAAGTTTATAAATTGATCTATATATATTCCAAGACATTTAATTGCATCCACTCTTTGAATAGCTCTTCCGTCTATGTTTAATTTAATGTCACAATCACTGTACATATGGATACTGGAGCGAAAAACAATATAAAAAGTTTTACTAATATTTAGGGATAGTTTGTTGCATTTAAACCAAGTATCTATTTCTGCTAGTCTGTCATTTAAGAGTTTTTCAAGATGATTCAAGTGTTTGTGGGAAACAAACAGATTTGTATAATCAGCAAAGAGTATTACATCACAGGAGCAATGTACAAAATCATTAATGTAAAAGAATGAATAATAGTGGCCCAAAAATAGATCCCCGTGGAACCCCAAGTACTATATCTTCCAATCCAGAGTCTGCCGTCATACATAAACATAGTCCCTGAACCACTGGAGAGCCACTCCCCTGACCCCGTAGTGCGACAGTTTTCCAAGTAAGATTTGAAAGTCAATCGAATCGAATGCTTTTGAAAGATCGAGAAAGACCCCAATACTGGCTTCTTTCCCCCTGTGGTGAATAAAAAGGTTTAAATTTCCAGATTGGATAAAGAGCAATGGAATATTGTGAGCAGTTGAAAGTCCAATATTACTTCTCTAGTAAATGTTACCAGAGAGGGAAGGCAGAAATGCCATCCAGATTACACCCCATCCCATGGTCTATAAGATCATTATTATGTTTATAGAGTCGCTGTCCTGGTAGAACCACATATCTCTAAACAGTAGGAAAACCAACTTGTTTTCAGCTTTGTGACGATGCATTTTCCAGCTGATCCAAGGAGGTTTAAATAGTTTATTTAGCTTAAAAAGCACATAAAAGAACACTTAATCCAAACTCACAGCAAGAAGGTCGTGGGTTCAAACCCCGGTCCTGTGTGGAGTTTGCATGTTCTCCCCATGTCTGCGTGAGTGGTGGGTAAGCGTGAGTGATTGTTTGTCTATGTGTGGCCCTGCGATCGACAGGTGACCTGTCTAGGGTGTGCCCAATGTCAGTTGGGATTGGCTCCAGCCCTCCGCGACCCTAAGCAGGATAAGCGGTTGACGATGGATGGATGGATGGTATTCACTGGACAGGAAGGTTATGAAAGGATGTAATCTGAAAAGTAACTAAAACTTTCAAGACATGTAGTGGAGTAAAAGTACAATAATTGCCTTTGGCATATTGTGGTATAAAATAAAAATACTTGTACTGAAGTACAACCTTGCATTTGTACAGTACTTAGTGAATGTGTTTATTTACATTCCACCACTGGAATACCAATCAACAATTTAGTTTTCTGCTAATTCATGGTCAATCTCGACTGAACACAAGAGATGAAACTTTCCAGTCTTGAGTTCACAGGTTCAATTGTTGTAAATTTATTTCCCAGAAATGGGCCGATATGTAACCGTGATTCCTAGAAAAGTACTGGAAAAGTAGAGTGTACTTTGGTAACAATTTCTAGGGAAAACAGAGACAGCGTGCAATTAATTAATTGCAATAAATTGCTAGCATAATCTACAAAGTGTTCTGGTCAGTGAATAGCAGGTCAAATGAAAATGCAGAAGTGTTTCATTCATCTACAGGGCAGGGAAGCTTCAAGTTTTCAATTAGAAATAAATATTAACTTAGGTCTACACAGATCTGTGTCAGTTATTCCAGACAGTTATAGCTCTTCTTTTGAGAAAATTAAACTAAAAAAATTTACTAAAATGTAATACTATCTGAGAACACTGGCACTATTTTTTCTTTAACTAGTAAACCTTTATGTGCCTCCTTCCAGGAAACTTCATAGGACATTTTTAGGACATTTACTGGATCTGTCTTATTAACCATTACCAGATTTTCCTACAGTACAACTTTAAACATTTATACCAGTAACAACATAGCAGCTCTTCTATAACACATCTGTCGTTTCAACTTTGGCCCAGATAAAGACATTCTGAACATATTCATCCTCCATTACGCTTCTGCAGGGGTCCTGGATAAAAACAGCTGCATGAGAACGATGGTTAAATGAGAGGGATGAGATGCAGCATCCAGTCTCCCTAGTTGTCTTAGTCCCAGCCTAATTCCACATTAAAAGGGCCAAGGGGCCATCGTGCAGATTAACTGGCCTTCCCCGCTGAAACGGGTCGACTCCTCGGCTGATGCTGAGAGGAAGCACAGAGCAGGTGTGTCACAAAGGTCAACAGCAATGTTTTTATTTAGAAAAATATCATATCATATATCATATCATGTGGCAGAGCACTTCGTCTAATAACACCACTGAACCGGATCACTGGCAGTCAGACCAAACTACTTACATTCACCAGGTTAAAAAGAAAGCAGTGGCTGGTGCTAGAACAGGGATTTCATTACATTTTTCAGCTACACAGAGCACATCAGTGTATATATATAAACACAGAACATGTTGTAAATCAACAACAGTTCATTTGGTTGCAATGTAATGTGCCAGAAAGCTTTTTTTATCCCAAAGAGAACTGACACGCTTTGTCCCTATTCCATCCATAACCATATGGCAATCACACCTCCTGCACAGAGAGAGATCAAGTCCATAAGGGGGAAAACAGTCAATGCATAGGAGGCAAAAGCAATGACAACGTCCCTCCATACACAAGCAGCAACAACACTGAGCCACACGCACTAAGAAGATTAATGCATTTATGGAAAAGCTGTAGAACCTACATTTGGAGTTGAATGAACAGACACGAGCAGAGAGGACATCTGTTTAGGAGATAACTACAGGAGCTCTTATCTCCTTTAACTTTACACATAGATGTGATTGAAAATACAAAAAAACAGTAACAGACTATGTAATGCTAGGAATATTACATAATATTTATTTAATTTGAGTATTATGCAACAAAAGTTGAAGGTTCACATAAACATTTTCATCACATCGCCACAGTAATCCATAGTTTGAAATCAACACCCCCCTCTGCGAACGTACAGCTTTGGCATAGCTGTTTATGAACCAGTTGAACAGATATGTGGTTCATCTATAAATGTCATAGATTATCGTATATAAACAGCTCATGTGTCATCAGTCTTTTCTTCTGTGGATATGTTTGGCAGAGCAAACTCACACCAGTAACCTCACAGGCAAGTTAGAGTATTCTCCAATGCTTTCAATGATAAATGAAAAAATCTTTTATCTTCTCAGCAATTTGAAAAGCTACTCCTTGTTGTTTGCTGTGGGACAGAAAGCAAACCCTCATTTCCACAGTTCTCATGTGCAAGAAAGACAGAAATGAATATATGACTGGCCAATGAAACCAAAAATGAGCCACACTACAAGGAAGCAAAGAAGTGGCTGGCTTGCCTGGGCCCACTGCCCTCCGACCCCTGCAGAGAGCAGTTCGTCTTCAGGATCCAGCAGGGTCCCGTTGCGGAGGCTCTCTGTTCCGTTCCCCATCTCCTCTCTGAGCTCCTGCTGGAGCAGCTTGGAAACGAGGCTGTTGAAGCGGTTCTCCGTGGTGGAGACGATCTCCAAGGAGGCCGTGGTCAAGTTCAGCTCTCCGGGGTCCACGCATGTGCCGTTCATCTTGGTGAACTCCACCATGCTGAGATCCAGCCCCGCCACGGAGGAAGGTGAGGCACAGGGGATGTCCCGGACCAGCTTGTAGTTTTCCATCCACTCCTTCAGCCACTCGAGGGAGCAGTCACACTCCCAGGGGTTCCTGAACAGGTAGAGGCGGGCCAGGAAGTAGATAGGCTGGAAAACAGGGAAGGGGAGGGTGGTGAGGTTGTTGCTGTTCAGGTGGAGCGTGATCAGGCTGGTCAGGTTCTCAAAAGTGCCTTCCTCTATGTATAGCAACTGGTTCCTGTCCAGGTACAGGACCTCCAGCTCTACCAGATCACTGAACCAGGTCTTGGACACATTGATCAACTGGTTTCCCCCAAGGTTGAGCATCTTGAGGCGGCTGAGGCCCTTGAAGGCGAGCTGGGGCAAAGTACACAGCAGGTTGTCATTGAGGTAGAAGTTCTCCAGCCGCACAAGGTCCTGGAAAGCCCGGTCATGGATCACGTTGATGCGGTTCTCCTGGAGGTTCAGGTACCTGGGATACATAATCAGAGAACATGGAATTGATTTCCATAGCTATGCCGATGACATGCAACTGTATGTTATCACCTTATGACACCAGTCCTATTTATTCTTTTTGCTTCTTTTACATCAAACTGTGGATTCGAACCACTGCACAAAGGGCCGGATTTACTAACATCCCAAATAAAGTACTAAATTGAGTACTAAATTGCGTGTGCATTCTAAAATATTGCACGGGCAATTGTAGTACCTGTTATGGGTGATTAACTAAGAATTATTGTGTAGATGACAACAGGAGTAAACACAATGGAGGTGGCAGTATTTAAATTAGGTTTTGCGTGTTTTAATGGTTTCCGCAATGGAGAGTCGGGAGGGAAAGCAGCCACTGGGTAAAAACCTTGGTTTGTTTCATTCTGTGGATCCCAAGTATGTGGAAATCGTATGTATCTGCCCATCCTGCCTGAGATGGCACAAAGTACTTGGGACAGCACACATGAAAGACTGCTTTGGGAAACCCCAGCAGAAACAGCTACAGTATGCTGGAATGACCCAGACGTGAGGAAATGCCAGCAGATTGTGCTTCATCCAGCCAGATGGATCCACACTGTGCTCGGTCGCACTGCGATCTCCTGGCCCTGGCCCTGTACGCCCCAACACCCCATTCCCTCTCCGATACCTACAATGGGTTGTGTCGTGCACTACTGCAGCTGGGGGCTCTTCACAGCGCCTCGCAACTTTCTAAATTCTTCCATCTCACGGAAAAAAGAAGTCAGGTCTTTATTGGCATGAATGTTAATACAACAGCATTGGAAAAGCTAAAAGAAAATACACAAAACAATTCAATTCATATAGTTCATCAAATTAATAAAATAAAATAATTGTATTTCTATATATTGGATATATATAATAATATCTAATATTGTTAATTTCTCCACGTCTTCTTTGATTACGCCTGTGTCTCCTTCTGGCAACAATAACAGCAGCCATCTCTTTGCAACACTTGGCGGTTTGCACCTTCCTTTCAAACGTATTAAATACAGATGCCGTTGCACTCACATGAAATTGCTTTTAGGCTTGTTAGATCACAGTGCGTCTAGTAAATAAATGTATTTGCATGTTACCCTCCCATTACTTTGCACAATAAAATTGAAACGGCCCAAATTGCATATTCATTAAGGCAAAAGGCGCTATCTTGAACTTTTGAAAGACGTCATTCTCCATACACACCGTTAGTAGATCAGCTTACGTGCTAATTTGCTGGTGATATCAAGTTTGCACACGTTTTTTACTCACGCAAATCTTTAGTAAATCTGGCCCAAAGAGTGCAGCTAAATCTCTGACACAAAATAACAAGCACCTAGTAAAAGATCTTTGTGGACCCAGATCTAACCCTTTGAATCACATATCAGTTTTGTCACAATAAATGTCTTTTACCACCTCGGAAATATAGCTGAAGTACAGCCGTTCCTCACTGAAACAGACACTGAGAGACTAATTCCACACTTTTATTACCAGACTCGACTATTGCAACGCACTCTTCTCTGCTCTACCCGAGAAGCCCATGAATAAGTTACAGAACATTCAGAACACTGAAGCACAGGTATTGTTCTTAAGTCCCTTCATTGTTTGACAGTCAGTTTCAGAATAGATTTTAAGATACTTTTAGTAGTCAAATCACTAAACAGACAAGCGCCTCAGTATCTATCAGACTTGCTCTTATCATATGTTCCCATCTGACCCTTCTGATCCTCTGGCACTGGCTTTCTAGTAACCCTGATGGACAACAAATTACGGAGAGGCAGCTTTTAGCGGAAAGGGTCTTAATATTTCTGATTTCTCTTTTATGTGTCTTATTATATTTGTATTTATCTTTTTTAATTGTCTATTATATATTATATATAATATATTATTCTATTTTTATTTTCTGAAGTTATCTTACCTAATAACTTTTCAATGCAGACTCTTTTGTAACTGTCTTTTCTTGATCTTGATGTCACGCACCTTGTATTGATATTTTGCACAAAAGGCAAAGAAAGTCTGACTGATTGATAAGAAGCGGACAGAGATGTTTAAAAGACTGAATAAAGGACTTTTGGGTGATGTTTTGCTAAATGAGCCCTTCATAGAGCTACCTAATCAGGTCCTTTCAGGTGTCAGCATATCTTTAACTACGGTGACCCCATAAGCCCAAATACAAGCAAAAGGGAAATCACAAATATTAAAGTGAATGCTCTCCAAACCCAGAAATCCTGTATATATTTGAAAACACATGCGCACCAACAGAAATGTACTCCAAATTAAAACATATTTTCTGTCATCAAAAAACAAAAACAAGAAATGAACAAGAGAGTAATCATCGAAACTTTCCCATCCAGACTCCAGGTGGTGGGAAAACCATAGACAGTGTAAAAGAAGTGGATGTAGTAACCGTGACGTTACCCTTTGGTTTGTGGATTACCGTTTTGAAGCCCCAAGTTTGGCATTTTGGCCATTGCTATCTTGTTTTTTGGAACCAGAAGTGCCCATATTTTGATGAGAGGGTGGATCTAGCTAGCTTGGTTAGCAAGGTAATTTACGTTAACTGTGATATTCATTGGGATGCTAATGTTGGCTACCAAAAAACAGGCTTATAACAAAATATACTTTCCTGGAAAAAATGTGTAGCCGATTCCTTAAAATGTATTTTAGAAGAACCAAATGCTGAATAAGACATTTTAGGCAACTAAAATGTTACAATTAAGTTTCATGACTTGCCTCTATCCTAAAGCTTCCCCTGCTTTCTGGTCTATTTCCCTCTAAATGGGACCATAATTTACTAAATGAACATCATGCTGTGTTAAAGAAGACTTGAAACTAGCAACTGAGACCATAAACTCATTAGGAAAGTTTTTACTGAGGTAATAAATCAGGTGAAAAGAAGCCTCATTTTCTCATAGACTACAATGAAATCCGTCGCCCCCTGCTGGACATTCTACAGAATGCAGGTTTAAGGCACTTCCGAATTGGCTTCACATTTCAGATCCAATGTTGCCACTTGAGGAAAATACCAAGTGCTAAAAACAAGATGTGCAACACCGTCCTAAGAGGCCAGTATCTTAAAAGATTGGGCTAGTTATTCTATATTTTGTTCTTATTTTGTGCCATCCCTCTGTCCTATTATATTATTTTCTTTCTTAATACATTTGCTTGATGTTAATGCACATTTTGTGTGCTAGTGAGTAAACAGTATATTGAAGGTGAGGAGTCCAACTGCAGTTGAGGGCAAAACAGTTAACTCAGTTTACTACCTAATTCGCCTTTGGGGTTGAGGCTTACGTCTCTCTTTATGTATTTTTATGTACTCAGGTTTGTAACAACACACTACTGGTAAATTAATTGGCAAGACTTACTTGAGACTACCCAGGCCCAGTAGGGAGTTGTATGCCACCGCCTCTATCTTGTTCCTCTCCAGGTAGATGTCAGTCAGGTTCTCCATGCCTCTGAAGGCTCCTGGGATCCTCCTGAAGTTGTTTTGAAAGAGGAGCAGCTCCTTCAGTGCTGGTTGCTCTATGAAGATGCGATCAGGGATGCTAAAGAGGTTAGCGTCTGACAAGTCCAAGCGTACCAGCTTCTTCAGCCCAGTGAACGTTCGCGTATGAAGGTAACTGATGTACTCATTGTGCGCCATTTTCAGCTCCACTAAGTTGGAGAGGCCCTGCAGGACAGAGGTTCAGCTGTGACTCGAATATGCAGATTTGAATATGTAGTTTCACACACTGCTGTTCAATTCACAAGACCCCAAACTACAGATACCTTCAGCTGAACGCTACAGATTTAACAGTCCTTGTGTGTGTTACACATCAATAAGACAACATTGCTTCTTCTGCAAAATAGTTTTTTGCAGCACCATTTGCTTGTTTGCAGGATAAAGCATAACAAGTTAAAATACATTTCTGTGAAAAAGCCAAGTGATGCAGATCAGGATTCAAGGATTTCTTAAAGAGGCAGTAGCAAACCTAGCGGTATATAATCATGCAGATAGCTGTTGTTATATTTGCTCAGGTTCAGAGGCAAATGGAGTTTTATTTTTGCAGTTTAAAGCGCTGAAAAGGGTAACATTAAAAATGTGGTAGGAAATACTTTACAGTCACAGCTGTGTATTATCCCGATTAAGCAGGACATTGTTTCTGGGTAAAGCTGTTGTGGTTTTTCAAATGTAATCTTGTGATTGTTTGAGCATTACATTGAGCATAGATATCTTAAAATCCTGACACATAAAACCAAAACTGTCCACAATGCTGGGTGACACTAGGGGTAAGTAAGAAAATGTAGGATGAACCAACCCTTTAACATCAACATTTTTAAATGCTTTTGGTGGATTACGTTTATTAAACATGTTTATGTATTGTTATGTATTTTGAGGCAGCTGCTAAGAATCATTTGTTATTAAAATCTAGAAGTAGTGTATCCTTAACAGAGGTGTCTGCTGTCTGAGAGTTTTTTTCTTAGATCTTAAATAGTTTAATTTTAATAAATCAAATAAAGCATAAGACATGTGGGTCACCATTTTTATAATGACAATGTTTATCCTGCTGCAGGTAACTGCACATTATCCCCCTGGTGTCCATCACAGAAAAGCAAGGGACGTCAACCTTGTCCTTCATGTAATGAAACCTGTCTGTCCCAGGCTATTACACACTGAGAGTGCCGCTCAAGCAACAACAGGTACAATTCTGGACATATTTTCCCCTAAAATCCACCAAATTTTGTTTTTGTCTTTTAAAGGAATAGATTAAAATATAAAACAAATGACTGAAAAGGAACAGACATTACTTGGCTTTTCTTTTTTCAGTACATGTTACTAAAACATGCATTACATTAGGTCTTCATCTCTTCAAGACAACAAAGAGCCAAACTCAGCAAACCTTGAAGGCTCCGGGGGTAATGAAGGAGATGTTGTTGTGGTCCAGAGAGAGGGACTTGAGGGAGGGTAGGGTGCCGAACGCCCTCTCCGACAGGAACTTGAGTTTGTTCTTGTCCAGGTTGATGGCGGAGGCCTCGCAGGGGAACTCTTTGGGCAGCTCAGCCAGGCCGGAGCGGTCGCACAGCACGATGCAGCTCTTCTCCTGCGTGCAGGAGCAGGACGCCGGACAGGCCCGAACACACGCCCACCGGGCCAGCACCGCCTGGGGCAGCAGGCACAGCACAGAGACTAAAAGAAGGACAGAGGGAAGGCACAAATATCAGTCAGTCCCAAATCTTTGCCACAAAGAACCACTGAAAATGTTTTTACTTAAAAAAATCAGGTGTGTGTGCTTTCAATATTGTAAGTTTTTTAAAGAAGCAAACAAAAGAGCATTATGGAAATCTAATTTATTCGCTGTCTTGCAGTTAGATCAGAAGACTGATGTCACTCTCATATCTGTACTCTAAATATTAAGCTACAGCCAGCAGCTGGTTAGCTTAGCTTAGCATAAAGACTGGAAACAGGTGGAAAAAACTAGCCTGGCTCTGTCCAAAGGTAATGAATGAAAGCTCACTGCAAGTTGTTTCTTGTTTATTTAATCTGTACAAAAAAGTGTATAAATGAAAAGTCGTGTGTTTATGTGTTGGACTTTGTCTTGGCCTCGAGCAGTGAGTCTTGTCATCACTGTGAGGTTGCTAAGCTAAGCTAACCAGCTGTTGGCTCGATATTTATAACATTAAGAACTATTCTTTTTTTTTAACTACTCCTGCCCAAGCTGCCAGAGTTTCTACACACACACAAAGGACACAACATCTTCTGCTGACAGTGAACTGGAAGTAAGTCTTTGATTCTAACTCTTTTGTACTTTGAAACGTCAAAATTAAATGAATCTTCTTCCAGACAGCTGACAGCAGGAAGAACACCAGGTGTGTTTAACAATTCAAAATGCTGTGAAAAACGTTTCACTCAGGACCGTATGAAATGATCCAAAGCACTAGAACAGCTACTAAATGGACCTTGCGATGTCAAATGTTTTACTTTAGTTTTTCTCGACATTTTTCCAACAGCCTCCCAGTTTCGACCAAAACGAATTACACATATTCTGCAATGAGATTTGAGCTCCTGAGTCTAGAATTTGTCTTTGTGGTTTTATTGCAGCAGAATTAAGGGACAAAGTTTCTTTAGGAGGGTCGGGTTCGAGTCACAGCACAACTCTTTACGCTATTTGCCTCAATGAAACTTAAAAATCTACAAAACGCATCAGCATCAGTAAATAAAGAAATTAACAGAACATACTTACACCTTCCCAAGTTTAAGGGTCAGTAGATGCAGCTGAACTGGCTGCAGTAGCTGCAACGTATTACTTCGGGGCAACTGTGCCCGTCAAAATGGCGCCCACAAAAAGTTTTTTTTGCCAGCCACTGGCTCGGACTGTTACACCAGGTGTCTGACAACATGGAAAGGATCCCTACGAGGGACTCCCGGCAGTTGCCCTGAAGGAATACATTGCAGCCTGAAGCATCTACTGCAGTGATTCAAAACCTGAGAATAGGGCCCAGGTTTAAAAATACACACATTACCCTTTAAATGCTTGCATTGATTTTTGCAGCAGCACAAGGACACTGCTGGAGTAATGATTTGATGTCTGCGTCACGCTGAACGGCGGGTCGACGGCCGAACTGTCTCTTTGGCAGCTGCTGGTGAAATGATGATGTGATTAAGAAAGAACAGCTTATATCAGAGATTAGCCCCACAACAATAGGTATTGTCT
>NW_024043372.1:31952575-31968922 GCF_014851395.1 Micropterus salmoides
AATTAAGGCTGAGCAATAAAACAATAATATGGCAATATCATTTTCTTCAATAACAAATGTTCAATATATCGTCAACAAATGTTTGAATTAATTTGGACCACAAACGAATTAGCACTTAAGTTTTGTATTAAGATTTATTTTGTTGAGGAAAAGGGGCTGAAAAAAACATTTACTAATCGTATTTTTTGAAAAAAGATTTTTATCATAATGGTTTTGAATGTTCTACCTCAGACTTGTGAAGTGACCCACAGTTTGGCATCAAGTGTTTGTCACATTCTGACCATAAAGAAAAGTTTAATCACACAGTTAATCATCTGGTTTCTTAATTTTCACTCAGGAGCAAAACAGCCTTTAAACTTCAAAGAAATAATGATTTGACATTTATCGTGATAATCATCGATGTCGAATGGTATGACATTTTTTTCTTTTATCATGAAAACATTTTTGGCCAAATCGCCCAGCCCTAGATACAGTGCCCGAAAGTTGTTGGATTAAACACATCTGGAGAGAGATTTCTGCGTGGAACATAGCTAAGTTATCTAGCTAGCAGCAACCAAGCAATGAACGTTAGCTAGCATTACCACATTAACATGTTGGTAATGTATATTCGAGTGACGCAGCCGCTGTCAGCTCCTGTATTGTGTGACCCCCCATCACCGATCAGTCACGTTGTGTGAACGTCACAACGACATCAAGACTCCCGTCACAAGACGGCAAGTCGGCCGACGCTGAAAGTCGTGTAGTCTGCGCAAGCCTTAACTTTACTGATTTACGACCAACTGCAACTTTCTTGACGGACAAAAGTATCTTTTAAAATTGACAGACATCATATATGTAATTCAGGACACAGTTCAAACAGGATCAAAAAATAAGTGTCTCGCCATTGACTACCGTACATATATTTTTCCGAAATAAGGTCCCATAGTAAAGGTCATGGTCAAAAACTGCTTTCTTATGGCTGTTTGTATTCAAATGATAGTGCTATTGCTCCACCTAGTGGTAAAATAATTACATGCTGGTTAAAATGGTGCAGTTTTTTGATTTCTTATATATTGTGTGATTTATTAGTATGATGTATGCTTCTGTTGGGAACTTATGGACATGAACTTATTTTTAAGCTCACAATTTGAAAAGAATAACTATCACTATTTATTTATTCTACTTCTGCCTTTGTCTATCTCCTTGTTGAAGTGTTTTATGGATAGTTTCTCTGAGGCTTTTCCTCTCAGCTTTCTAAATGAGGATCAAAGGGAAATCCTGAGCATGTTGTTCTTTTTTTAGCCTTAAAATGCGTTAATCTGCGTGAATTTTCATCCACAGCCGGATCTATGAGATCCTCCCTCAGCGCATACAGCAGTGGCAGCAGAGTCCATGCATCGCTGAGGAGCATGGTAAGAAGCAGCTGGAGCGCATCCGTCGGGAACAGCAGAACGCCCGGCTCCGCCTTACAGAGATGGAGCGACGCTTCCACGAACTGGAAGGCATCATCGCTAAGGCCAAGCAGCAGGCGGTTCAGCAGGACGAGGAGGTGAGCTGGCAGAAGTCTGCGCGCTTGTTTATTCAGTTGCGCGGCTTGTTCTGTTGTAACGCAATAGATCCCTGTGTGTCAGGGTGAACTTTAATTTTGCTCTGGTCGTTTGCAGGTGAATGAAGGTGATAGCGAGGACACAGACCTGCAGATTTTCTGTGTGTCTTGTAGTCATCCCATCAATCCAAAAGTGGCACTGAGACATATGGAGAGATGTTACGCAAAGGTAATTATTTTTCTTGTTTCTGCTTCTAATCACCAGATTTAAGCATGAACAGAACCTTATGTCTGCAACATTTCTTTCTCCACTGATTATCTTGGCAGTATGAGAGTCAGACCTCCTTTGGTTCTATGTACCCTACAAGAATAGAAGGGTAAGAAAAGCAAACACTCAACGTGTGCAACTATTTCCCCTAGTTCAGTTGCTTCAACAACAATGTTTTTGTCCCACAGAGCAACCAGACTCTTCTGCGATGTGTACAATCCCCAAAGCAAAACATATTGTAAGAGGCTTCAGGTTTTGTGTCCAGAGCATTCCAGAGATCCTAAGGTCAGTGGAAGCCCCTCAGCCACTTATAAAACTCATGTTTCACAAAAAAACTACCTACTCACTATATAAAACTTGAACTATTCATCAAGTAGCGTTTGTGTGGCGATTATTTGTTTTCTTTTGTTCGGTGACTAGGTCCCAGTGGATGAGGTGTGTGGGTGTCCTCTGGTGAAGAATGTGTTTGAGCTGACGGGAGATTACTGCAGGGTCTCTAAAAGGAAATGCAACAAACATTACAACTGGGAAAAGCTCAGGAGAGCAGAGGTGGACTTGGAACGAGTGAGGGTGGTAAGTCAAACTTTGAGACTGTAGTTTGTTTTTAGTGACCAAACTTGTGACATTTCCTGGACCTTCTGCGGAATTACAACTTGGAACGTCAAAAGTCTCACATTTGGTGAAATTTGCATCTGTCCGATCAGATTAGGAAGAGTCTCTGTTGATATCTCCTATCTGAAATTAGATATATTCAAAGGAAATGCATTGTAGTCCTCAACCCACGAGTGAGTGATTTTAAAGATTAAATCTATTCTTCTAACGGGTTTATTTTTTCACCCACAGTGGTACAAGTTGGACGAGCTCTTTGAACAGGAGCGTAACGTCAGGACTGCTATGACCAACAGAGCTGGCCTTCTCGCTCTGATGTTGCACCAAACCATTCAGCACGACCCGCTGACAACCGATCTGCGGTGCAACAAGGATAGGTAGTCGACCTAGTCTGCATCAGTCTGTCGAACACTGTACATAACGTGAGATTTGAGTGTTGAAGATTTAAACTTGTAGAACAATAACATCCATGTGGATGATTTTATAACTAGAATTTTTTTTTATCTTTGTATGATACTAAACTATAAAAGGTAAATGGATCCATATTTTTCCTGACTGTGGTAGATGAACTACTGCTGATTGAAAACTGCTGTTTTTGGTATGATGGCTCTAAATAAACACCTCAAACATGCTCCAGGTGATGTATGTGTGTGTGTAAAGTATACTATATATAGTATGTTGTTCTATGTTACTTTCATTTACCCTTTACACAAAGGTCAGTTTGTCTTTTTTTTTTTTTACTTTCTCCAACAGATAATAAAACTATTAATGTAAGCCAACTTATATTTAAGAGTGAGTTAATTGTGTTTCATTTGAATAAGCACGGTTTCCTTCAAGTGCACCTCCTAAATGTATGCTTCTCTGACCAAAACCTGTGCTTTAGAGACATACAATATTGTTTACATAAAGAGCCAAACTATGATTTTACATAAAACATTGTTAATTTTAATTGCATATAATGGTTTCTAATCCATGCGCTGCCAAGACAACCCCGGGATTATCCATCAATTATGATTACAGACAAACACGATGCTCCCAGCGGTCTCATGTGCTCACTTTCTAATACCCCGTGAAAGCAGCACACTTAAACAACAAAGATGAAGCATATTAATAAAGATGGTGCTGGCAGGAAGAGAGAAATCACTCCCTAGTTTTTACTTTTGTGTACGCTATTCCTCATCTTACTTCTCTCTCCTAAAGAATGTTTGAATGAAATGTTTGTGTTGTATTTGTTAATGAGAAGTAGCCTATGTGTTGTTTAATCTGTAAGCGGGGTCAGAAGCATCCATGGATTTGACTGAATCCATTGACTGAATTTTTTTTTCAAAAAACTTTATTCAAAATTAGGATATACAGAAGGAAAACAACATCTTCTGTACATCGGTAAAGTCTATGGACATATCACAAATAGGCCAGGGAGGTCAAGGGTTATGGAAAAAAAGTATAATTTTAACAAAAGCAAAAAAAAAAATTAAATATCTTGTAAAGCTTACAGAGGCCATATGATTTAACAGCTTTTTTGTTTTTACACTTGGATATTGAAAGAACATAGTGCTTAATGTTAGCAGCAAGCTCCAAAAAGCTTGGTTTCTTTTTTAAGAATTTTGACTTGTGCAAATAAAATTTAGTTAAAATAATAAGTAAATTGATCACATAATATTCTGAATATAATTTTTTGTCATGTTTAGTGAATCCAAACAATACATTTTCCCACCGCAATGCAAATTGAGGGTAAATATGGACAAAAATAAATAGAGAAACTTTACTCCAAAGTTTCTTGGTATGTGGGAAAGACCAAAATAAATGCACCAGTGTTTCATTGAGTTCTCCACAGAAAGTACAGCTGATGTCCAAGTCCTTTTTCAGTTTTTGCAGGTAACCGTTAGTGGGATAAGATCTGTGAAGCATTTTGAATGAGATCTCTTTGACTTTGTAGGTTAAAAAAAACTTGTGTGGCAAAAGCCAAACTTTTTCCCAACAAATCTCTCCAACAAATGAAGACCAATATGATACAGCAGCGGGTGTACTCCTAATGTCCTGTTGAAAAAGTTGACGAATGGCCTTGTTCTTACTTTTAGGTTGCAGTGAAAAACATATATTCCCAACAGTTGTTTCTTTCACAACCACCAGTGTTGGGGGATCATCAAATCCATTAAAACCTTTGAAAAGTGAGATGACAGCTGAAGGTATCGCATCGAAGACGATGGAGAAGTCCTTTGGTGAAACAGGGATACCATGGTGATGAATAAATTCAATGTAGTTATAAAGTTGACCACGCTGGTTAAATAATTGATTTACAAGTAAAATATTATTGTCATATCACTGTTGAAAAAAAAAACAGATTTGTTTTTATACAAAATATATCTGTTGTTCCAGATATAAAACCTATGGGGAGTGAAGTTGTGCTTGTAAATTAGGGACCAAGTCAGTAGCATTTGTTTGTGAAACGAAGAAAGTTTCAGACGCAGTTTGGTCAAGCGCCGAAAAGTATCAGAAGTACACTACGCTGAAGTGAGCTTCCGATTCGGCAGTTAAGGGGAACTTAAGTGAAAGTTAAATTACCTTGCTGAGCGACTGTTGTCCGTTTTTTGCACCTCTTACTGCTGTGAAAGCTGTTCGGCATTTTAGGCAAAGTCCAGATTTGAGAACTCTAATGGTTAAATCGCCTTTATAGTATTATCACAAAAAGAAAAAAGTTTTCACAAATCTGAAACTTATGTTTGATTGAAACGTTAGCGTCTGTGGAATAATCTAGTCCAGATCTGAAAACTCTAGGTACAGTGTTTTTTTATATGTGGACCTGGTCTAATGTGGTCTACATACAAAAAAGCAGATAAATCGCCCTTTTAAGTAACGTTATTTTCACAAATTGAATAAAGGTTTCACAAATCTGAAAATATGTTTTAAAGAAACGTGTCTCTGGGACAATCTAGTTCAGATTTGAGATCTCTAGGCATAGTGGTTTTGTATCTGGACCAGGTCTGATGTGGTCTACAAGCAAAAAAACCCCCAACAACAGATAAATCTCCCTTTTTTCATTTTCACAAATAAAATAACGTTTTTTCCAAGTCTAAAAAAGTGTTTCAGATAGCGTTAAGGCTTTGCCTAAAATGCCAAACAGCTTTCACAGCAGTAAGAGGTGCAAAAAAACGTAATGTAAATTAACTTTCCACTTAACTGCCGAATCGGAAGCTGTGAATCGGTAGCTGATTTCAGCGTCGTCGACTTGGTTAGGAAAAGGTCATAGTTTGGGTTAAAACAAGGTTAAGGTTAGTCAAAGTAGGAAGTTATATCAGGGGACGTGTCGTATGGTGGTGAAGTGGGTGTGTTGTATAGCCTGCGAGACTGCAGACAGACCCTGTTCTTTTAATCGTTGGCCCCGCCGCCGTTTTCGTTATTGATGCGCGGTGGCTAGCTACGTCAGCACTATCTCGTAAAGTGAAGCGGTGCCTATTGTGACCAGAGTGCCAAGCATCTGGGGAGCCCTACTTTAAAGGTGTGTGTGTGTGTGTTTGTAGGTGCACCTCACCGCCATTATTTGTAAAGTAGTAGCGATACACAACTGCTAACTCAGAGGAATAATTTAGGCACAACATTAACATTAGATGGGGGGGACGCTAACGTTATAGCTAACGGTGGCTAACGTTACTGCTGCTATTGAGTTTCAGTGTTCACGCTCCAGCTAACCTAACGTAAGTAGTAACTTTATTGACATTGCACTGCTTGTTTTATGTAGTATGTCTACGTAACTACTATTAAGAAATAATCGGCAGCAACATCCGACAATCGGAGCACTTTCAGCAGTAACCGCACTTTCAGCAGTTGAGGTTAGCTAGTGTCGCTAACGTTGTGTTTGCTGGCTAACGCCACATACCAGTGGTAACGGTAACGTTAGCTAACTGGCCGTGGAAATGCGGTAGCTATGTATTTACGGAAGCTTTCCATCTAGATCGGGGCATGCATCCCGTGTTTGTAACGTCAGTTAGTTTGCGTGGTTAATAATTTTAAATGATGTGTTAACCATACGTGAATGTCTGCTCGTTAAGTCACGTTACTATCGAGTAGCTCGTTGTTTTAAGCTAACAACACCTTACAGTGACATATCCATTAAGCTAGGTTAACCGTTAACATACTGAACTGTACATCGGCGTGTTAGAACTCTGGTCCTAAACAACGTTCTCTTTTCCCCCAGGTGCAGTGATGAAAAAGTGAGCAACTGTCAATCACCCTGACAGCTCAGCCTCCTTCCCAAACCAAGGTCAAGGGCTAACTAATACATCCACGACGGACAATGCGAAAATACACCACTGTGAATGGTATCCAGGATCGATTGTAGAGTATCTTATTTGTCTCCAGAGAAACACGTTGGACCATTTGTCGCCTAAATTGGTGCAGGAATGAACGAGGAACTACTTGAGAACGCGGCCCCTGGCCAAGAGCCTGTGGAAGAAGATGTGGGACAAAGCACAGAGAAGAAGACCAGTGAAGCAGAAAACGCCTCTGAGGCAGCACCAGCACTGGAGCCTTTGGCACCCTCAGACAGACTCTGTATGAAGGAAAATCCTAGCTCAGATCCAGTAGAGGAAATTCCGGGAGAGGCAATGGAAGCTAAGGCCACTGGTGGCGAGCCTCCTGTTGACTGGTTTGAGCCACTTGAGGAGGATGATGATGCCAATAGCCTTGATAGGAATGATGCAGAGGAAGAAAGCCTGGCAGGGGAAAGTGAAAGGAGTGAGAGTGTGTTGGGCACCGAGAAGAACTTGACCAAGATTTATCAGTAGGTTGAATAATGTTGTTTTACTCAAGTCTGTCATGTAAAAATAGTGCAGTATGCTGTCACATAAGATGTTCATTCAACGTTTTGGTTGTCTGCAGAGCCTTTATATGCCGTACCGTAGTCTGGACACTGAGCAGCATTATCTTTGGATTACATTTAGATTTTTATGGCCATGCCCAGGCACAAGGGCCACATAATGATCTTTATCAATTCTGAGGAACTGCCAATGATTTTGAATGTCTTTGTATTTGTTTAAATAATCATCCCATCTAAAACCTGCAGGTAACTTTGTGCCTCAATCTATTGAAAGAAAATTAACTCACATAGCTTAGCATATTAACATTTTCTAGGATGGCTTCCTGTGTACTTTTTTTTTTGCCATGGGTTATACAGATTTCTAACATGAATAATTTCCCATTTCCTCTGTTATATCCAGGCTTCAGGTTCCCCGCCGTAAGCGTTCACATCCTGATGAAGGATGGGTTGACTGGCCAATACTTGGAGAGGGTTGGAAACGCAAAGAAGTTGTTCGGCGCTCCGGTAGTAGCATGGGACAGAAGGATGTGTATTACATGAGGTAAATACTGGATAGTGTCGTGCTTAATTTTCTTCTTGTTTAACCTTCAATAAGTGTAAGTAAATAAATCACCACTACCTGTGGCCTGTACTACGAAGCGAGGTAACTGGCTTATCCAGGTAACTTCATGAGTAACTTTGTGACGTTGGGTGTAACTTTCCGGTTAACCCGTACTACGAAAGGTGGATAGGTGTTACCTGAGGTCTGTTGCCATGGCAATTTACGCCACATCTCTAAACTGCTCCAAGCAAGTTTTGTTCATGGTTAACTCGAGGTTATCCTGCACGTGGACTACACACCGCATCGGTACTCAGTGTTAATGATAAGAAGTAGGATATTAATCCATGCCACTTCATAAAATATGTTTAGATTTCATCCTGATTTGTTCCACTGCGGTTGCAATGAAGTTCTGAACACAACAGCATTACGTTCAGACAGCGAGCCCTGCAGCCTCAGTGATTTTAGAGAGAAATCTTAATTAATTAATGGGATAGTTTCTTAGATGTAGCCCATCTGTAGACTATAGCTAATTGAATTCTCCATATTTAGATAGACTATTTTACGTGTCCAAAAAATAGGGAGCCAGGGTGAGGGTTAATAACAGAGGGGGGAAAAAAAGATCCTTGATGAAAGTGTGAAATTTACAATAAGAAAAATCGGAAATTCCCTGAAATTAATGTCACAAAAAATTGAAAATCACACTGTTTTCTTCTGAATACACCCAATCCAAGACAAAATCTTTTAAGGTGCATGATAGTGATTGTGGGCTAAACTCAGGAGTATTTCCTCACTGCTAAGTCAGATTGCAAAGTAATATAACTTTCCAATGCATACACAGGCCTACTACACGGCAGGGGTGGGTGGGTGTGTGTGTGTGTGTGTGTGTGTGTTGTTGCAGCCTTGCAAAGTGAAGTTTCTCTCATAAATGTGTGACTATAATGTCAAAGAATAGTCAAGTTTTTTACTTGTAGATTAATCTTAGAAATTAGATTTTCTCTACGATTATTGACCCTCTCCTTTTTTCTATTACAATGGACCTCATGTGCAGTTGTACCTTAACATCTTAATCATCTTACACATAAAAGAAGAGCCCATAAAATACATAATAGAGATTTGAACTACAATAAGAACACTGTGAAGATAATTAGGCTACAAATTTACTCAATGCGATGCCAACAAGCCTCCCTGGCTTTGTCAGCCGCCACAATATTAGATTTAGCCGTTAACGTGTCTTTACATTCATAATTTCCTGACACTACCAACATGCAGACTTCTGGGGAAAATACGGTGCATGCGAGTTGCAAAAACACTCTGCCTGCACGACCGAACAAACCTCTTTTATGTGAGCGCGCACCAACTCCAATTAAGTTAACACTGGGTTAACACGGACTCAACTAACCAACATCTTATTCACCTTTGTAGTACTGTTTAACTCCAGTGTAGGCGGTCAGAGTTTGTCAACCCTGAATTTGTTAACTCCGAGTAGGTTGAACTCCCTTTGTAGTACAGTTTGTAGGAACCAAACACAGAGAAACAGAAGACATTTCTGTGGTATAAGATGCTTTATTCTTCAAATTGTGTCAATACAAATCTGATATATGAAGGGTCTGGATTCAGAAAACAACATTTCTCCCGGCATCAGTTTATGTACCTCTCATACTTAGCTCCTCCTGATTGGATTGGATGTTTCTGGTTGGTCTCATATTTTCTCTCACAAAAACAACCCTGGTTATATAAGCCTAGCATCTGCATGACAGGATGACCTGTATGTTCTTTTATGTTCATGTATTTATATATACACTTTATGATCATCAGTGTTTTACGTTGTCTTTGCAAATAATATATTTGCTTTGATTCAAATACATAACCTAGATGTGTTTATTTTAAAGGGAAATTCTTTTTCTTTTATCTTGGATGAAGTTGAAATTGTTCAGGCCACAGGTCTTGGCCTGTGTTAGCGGGGTAGATTTTTATTTGTTTTTTGTTTCACTATTTTAATTCTACTTCATTCTTATTTTAGCTTTTTAGTGTTTACTCCCTACTTGAATCAGCTCACCTACCTTTTCCCTTAGGGTCTCTTTTTTCCCCCCACATGTGCGCTGTCTCTCTCTCCCTGCATCTGTCAGCTCTGCTGACTTTCTCCATCAGCAGTGTGCTTCATAAAGTCGCTGAAAAGACAGAAGTCATCTTTCGGATTTTTCCACCTGCGATCCAGTTTTTAAAGCAGCAGGTGCGCTGCATGTAGAAGGCTTGTTAATGACGTAGGCTATTGAAACAATCGAAACCAACGTAGTACCGAGGGACATCTGCACTGGTGTGTTCACTGTTCACTGCTGCTTTACCTGTCCATGCTTGTAAAATTTTCAACTTGTCCGCCTCTTGTAACAAAATACCAAATAATGTCTCTGTGTTTCTCTGCAAAATGCTAAAATGTTACACCAAATGTACCTGGGCGTCTCGCCCAAGTAAATTGTTTATGTGGGGAAACACCGGTTCCCAACCTTTGGCTTAAGGGACCACTGTTTTACAGTCGTACCCTGTTGACCCTCATCCCCACATACAGTTACAGAAAAGGGGG
Source organism: Micropterus salmoides (assembly GCF_014851395.1). Taxonomy (NCBI): domain Eukaryota; kingdom Metazoa; phylum Chordata; class Actinopteri; order Centrarchiformes; family Centrarchidae; genus Micropterus; species Micropterus salmoides. The sequence goes on from NW_024043372.1 coordinate 31,962,910, forward strand.
GAAAAGTAGCCTCTTCTTTATAAATATATCTTATGTTTATTTCATTATATTTATTGCATAAAAATAAAAGCAGAACAATTTTCTCTACAATGAACCAGAGGTTTGTGTGAAAATTTGTATAAAATCTGCAACACTTCATTTCTTGTGGATATTACAATGATATGTGGGGATATCACTTCTCCCTGACGCTTGGCTATTTCTTCATCAGCTCTTTGTTTTAGCTGTGTACTTCTGTCATACAGGGCCTGGTCACTTAGCCAGCTTGCTCTGCTAGCTTGGTGATACCAGATTCCGGGATTCTTCTGGTCTGTCCATAAATACTTACATAAGTGAGAAATACAAAGTAACACAAACTTATAAAATAAAAATAAGTCGATATGGAATTATTATAAGAGTAAAAAGAAAATTAAATATGGTTTTCTTACGTCATCTTACAAAACCACCTACCCCTGTTGATTATATAGTAAAAACGCAGTTTGCTTCAACAATAACAGAAATTATAGTGTGGGGCAGAGCATACTTCATCATACTGTATTTATTTTGCGGTCAACAATGTTGTGTTGAAAGTAGTTAAACTGTTGAGATTGCACTAGTTTTTAACTACATCCTGCCTTTGACTCTTGTACTATTTACACTCCTACCTCCACTTGGTTCTTTTAGGGATGCACCTAGCAAGTGTTTCAAATCAATTAATCTAAATTTTGTGATTATTCTAAAGATGACTTTTTATTACTTGAATAATATAACAATTTTATCCAAAATAAATATCAAAAACTTGTCTCATTAATAATGAAATATTTTATTATTTCATTATTAATTTCATTATTTTATTCAATCATCCTTAAACAGAGACAGATAAAGCACATTTGAATAATGATAATAGACTGATTTTAATATGCCATCACTGCTGCTGCTGATATTAATAATAATAACAGACCTTATTAGTCAGATGCCGAATCAAAAAAAATAGTAGAAGTCAGTTTAAGCGTGGCCGTTGAACTGAACAGAAAATATAAACGGCCGACCATTAGATGACACATGGTCTAATGTTGCGTTACCATGACAGCAGCGGTGCAGAAATTACTTGCTTCTAACAGGGGGGTGAAACATCTTAGAAAATCAATTTTAAGTGACTACTACAAACAGAAACACATTCCTCGTGCTGATAATTTCAGAAATAGATGAATAAATGCATTTTTTTTTCCTAACTGCCATTAGGACTGAAGATGCTGAAGCATGTGACTGGATGTTGTAGTTTTAGCAGGTGACATCCAGCTCTTTTTTGTTATCGCTATTTTTCTCCGCAGTCCGAGGGGTGATCGAGTGAGAAGCAGAGTAGAACTGATTTCAGTGATGGAGGGGTTTCTTGACTTGTCAACCTTTGAGTACAAGACCGGAAAGTTCCTCGATGGCGAAGCACCACCCATAAGAGTTCGAAGCAGAGCGAAGGTATTGACCTCTTTTAGCAGTTTAAAGATTTAAGATGTGACGGTCTCAGCAGTTAGTTTTCCTCACTTTGTCGTCCATCAGAGAAAGATCCGGGAGCGTTCTTCCTCAGAGTCCAGCTGGATTGACAGAGGGGATGGAGCTGACACCCCAGACTCCCACCACAGACTCACCCTCAATCTGGGGCCCAAAAACCTCCACTCCAACCAGACATATGTGTCCATGCACAGTACAATGGGAACTCAAAACCAAGAGTCTCGCAAAGAGGATCCACATGCCGAAGATAAAATTAAAATTCCCCTTCCCTCGTCATCCAGGCCGGCCCTGCTTCCCTCCATAAATGGAGAAATTGGGTCAGAAGACAGCACTCTGTGAGTCCATTATTACTTCAGTTCATAGTTCAATTTTCAATAATGGAACTGTAATAAATAAAACAGTTGAGTATTTCCATTCAGTCAAAAGGGTTTGTTTGTGGTGAAATGTTGTTATATGCACATGGACTGAGCATTATCACTTTCTTCTGCAGGGTCTGTGCCAAATGTAATATTTCCTTCACAGGCACATGGTATGACAAACAAAGGAAGAGGCCCTGCTGTCCCACCTGTTGGGGTATGTTGGTTTTTGAGTGTGAAATGTCTGAATGGTTCTGAGGCAAAAACAAACCAGGACAAAAATCGTGAAAATTATTTTACAAAGGTGTACTCATCCTACGTTTATTTGTTTTGAATTTCAGCTGCCTCGAAGACAAAAGAGCATCCGATGATTCGTTTCAGAAAGGTAAAGTGTTGTCTATCAGTGCGCTGTGTGAATCGAGAGCTACCTTTTATCCTCGTTCACTAGACAAATCTTTAGTCAAGGTGCTCGGAAGCAGTATTGGTCCGATCACGGGTTCTATTTGAAGCCTTCTATTTATCATGTAGCCAACAATTAGAAACAATGTATGTTAAGTATTGTAATTAAGAGAAGATAAAGATTATGAATTAACTGTTAATTATATTGGCAGGATTAATGTGCAACGTATTCCACTCCCTCTCTCTTAGAGACACAAATAAACCGTCATGGTAACAGAACATTACACCGTGTGTCATCTAACGTTCGGCCGTTTCATATTTTCTGTTTATTTAACAGCTATATATGAGAGAGAATAACAGCTGATTCTAACATTACACACAATCTGTGACTGTCTGCAGAGTCTGTGAATCGTTTCAGTTGTTTTCTTTGACCCACACTGAAGCAGAAATACATTTGCTTATCATACTGGATTACTCAATATTGAAATAAATCCATGTCAGAAACATTTAAAGTTTGAAGTCAAGTAGCCTAATTAATGTCTGTTGTTATTATCTCAACACATGAATAAAATATTGATTGGACATGTTTTTGATATTTATTTAGGATAAATTGGTATGTTAATCGAGTAATAGGCAACTTTTTTTTCCTTTGGTATACACAAAATTAGTCGTTAGATTAATCAAATTGAAAAAGAATCGTTATATACAGCCCTACAAATGAGACATGTACATTAGAATAAACAAATCTGCTTTTCTGTTTGTGTTCATGTCACATGTAGTGGATTCCTTGTGGACAGTGCGTGGGATGCCACAACACAGTGAACTGCGGGCAGTGTGCAAACTGCAAGCATGGACTGCAGAGCCCCGAGTCTCGGAAACGCATATGCCGGAAACGGAAATGTATATGTCCTATTCGCAAGGTAAGCTGCCAGGAACACGACAGTTATTTATTTTAATGCCTTTTGTTTGTTATGTCACTTTTGCATTCGGGCTTTTTCCACCATGTGTGTTCCATCAGGGCCCTGGAAGTGGAGGCTTCATGCAGCAGAGGCCGTATAATGACATTACTGAACCATATGATGACAGCATGAGTTTCCAGGTAATAAAAGCTTGTATAATCCGCTCAAATGTACATGTCTTGGTACATTTTTACTTGTAGATCTTCCCACCGGTTATAATAACAATTCTTTCGATGGCATATTTAAAGCTTTTCAAGCATGATTTCCACTGCTTGGTTGTTAAAGAGGTCATATTATGCTCTTTTTCAGGTACAAAATTTTATCTAGGGGTTGTACCAGAACAGGTTTACATATTTTAATTTTCAAAAAACACCATATTTTCTTGTCAAACTGCACATTGCTGCAGCTCCTCTTTTCACCCTCTGTGTTGAACGCTTTGTTTTAGCTATGGAGCGATACATCTTACCTCTACAAGATCTTTGTTGGGAATTGTACATGCGCAGTTCCTACTTAAGGACTACTAGCCAGTCAGAAGCAGAGTAGGGCAGGTCGTGAGAAGCTGGGAAACACGGCTTCGGTGCAGCTGTATATCCCCTGACCAGCTTAGCAACATGGACTGGAGCAAGAGTTTCAGAGTGGTGAGTTATTAATCTATAACAAATGTTTCTTTCATCCATAGTTGTTAGTTTCATCCAAGTGTTACGTGAGCTCTGTCTCTACGCCATAGTAACAACTTTATTTTCCACTGACTGCCTGGAGGGTAGTTAATGTTTGGAAGGCAGAAGAGAGGCAGCAGGCAGACGTCTTGTCACTGTGTGCTGCAGCTCAGAGTTTTTCCACCGTTGTTTTTGAGGGCATGTCTTTTGCTGTGTCATCACAGGGATCAAAGGGAAATGGCTGGACTACAAACCAGCTATTTTCAGGCAGTTCAGAGTAGAGTTTTCTGTGGGAGATGGGAACTCCCTTTGGGCTGGACTTTGGGCTTTTTCACTTTGCAAACCTATTATATGCACAAAAAAAGGTATATAACTCAATAAAGGAGAGAGAAAAAGCCAAAAAGCATAATATGACCTCTTTAAGTTAATATTCATTGTTGGCTGTTTATAGAAGTGCAAATCTTTTGTATAAAATGACTGTAGGCCAAAAATGTGTTTTACAGTCGCGGTCAGACTTGTTTCACTCGTTCCAAATTGTCCACATTTAAATACAGACTGTGCACACTGTATGGCACGGGTTGTAATTGCAGTGTCAACAGTGTAATCATGCATCGTGGCTTTTAACACCAAATGATTCATTGAATTCATGTAAGTTCTAACAACAGCAATTTTATTTTACAGAGTGAAGTTACAGACTCACAGGTAACGTTTCATAGTACGAGACCAAATTATGTGTCTGCATTTATAATTTCCAATATTACTGCTGTGGCCTTTTCCTGCTCTCACTGACTGTTTTATTCACACAGCACCCGAGTCTCAAAAGCAGCGACACAGAGAACTTCTCAGTTAATGTGGACGTTGATGATGAGGATGACATGTCGACGGACGATGACGACGATGTGAGTTTAAAAAAAAAATAAAAATTACCCTCTACAAAGAGGAGGATGTGATTGCCTAAAGTGACAGACTCAAACATTATCTATTTGTCAACGGTGACTTTTATGAAAACATTCATAGAAACTTGTCAAAGCACATCTGCAGCACCTTTTTGCTGTTTGTTTGTTTGCTCTGTATAGCCAGGTTTCCACCAAAAGTACGTGGATCTCTTTTCAAGGAACTTCAGCCCATTGTTGTGTGCGTTTCCACCGTGGTCTAAAGACCTGCTTAGATTAAGCAAATTAACCAGCTGACACAGGCTGTAGGCATGCACAAAGCGATGCACAAGCATCATTATTTGTAACCACTATTCATGAGCAAAATTTATGAATGAACATCAGATCAGTAGCTGGCTGAGTGAAATGGAAAGGATTTGTGGACATCTATAGCTGACATGTTTAAAGTTTTCTTCCTTTCCAAGTATCAACAAGGATGTTCGTTTGCGTTCAGCTGCCAATTCCACACCTGCGCAGTGTGTAACACAGTCGTGCATCAGTGGTACGTAACGTGTTGGGCAGTAATCCTGCAATGTTCCTTTTCCCCAGTAAAGAGTAATGTAACGGATTATTATTTCCAAAACAGTTGGGCTTTATTATTACAGTTACTAATCCAAATAACGCTGCACTACTGAATGCATCATCCCTGACGTGAATGCGTGACCGTGCTGCAGCTCAGCAGCTCAGCGGACCTTATATTGTTCAAGTCAGCTGTTAGCCAAAAAGCTAAAGGAAGACTGGAGAACAGGGAGAGAGAGGTATTTTCGACAGCTGTATGTAATGTTATTGCCGTTATTGTGTCACAGTCTAAGATGCTAAGAACATTGTCGTCCGTTGTAAACTTTGTGCGACCAGCAAAAAATTCTGACCGCAAACAATTCTACATTTATACTTAGGCTAATTGAAGCATCAGCTAAGTTAAAGCAACACAGCGATCCTGTGAAACTGTTGTGGTGATTCTCACGCACACGCCCACCCGCTGCCAGAGTTGAAATGTCAAACTTTTTTCTACAGTTTATCAATACACAAAACAACCTTTGCTGCTGTCTCTTATTCATTAAAAATAATCTATTAACTTCTACTGAACTAATTTTAAAGTAAGTTGTTATATTATTGTTACAGACTCAATTATTTCTTGTTGCATGTTGCACATTTAGCAGTTGAGTTTGGTAAAAAATTAATACAAAATAATTATTATAGAGAGGTTGCGATGGTGCAGTGGATTAGAC
>NW_024043372.1:31969422-31985838 GCF_014851395.1 Micropterus salmoides
TGAACTCTTTCCTTGCTCGTTCCCGTGCACTAATGGCCACAGATTGGGATTATCATGCAGGCGTCTGTGAAGAAAGCACTAGGTGGACTAGCCCATTTTTTTTTCCCCCCATACAGCTGAACCAAATGCACCCCCCCCACACACACGCCACCACACCCATGATGGAACTCTGTCACTTTAGGAGATTAGATAAGCAGCGATTTGATTCATACTCGCTCACGCCACACACACTGACACCACACACACGCTCACTCTCACACACCTGTCAACACTAGCATAATGGTGGAGGATAACAGAGTAGAAAAGAGGTTTCTGCAACACAGAATGCATGCTGGATTAGATTTATTATTGATTTGAGTCGATGCTCAGGGAAAAGCAGCCCCAGGATCAGTTTATAGCTCATTATCTGTCAATTACATGCATGAACATAGTATTGCTACTGCCGCCTACTGTACCACTATAGACCTCTGAGAGAGTGCATCAAGAACTGGGATTTCCATTAAGGTGTTAGAAAAATAAAGCACACAAACAAACTATTTGGTTTCCCTTCACATGCTACTTTTAATATCAAGTTAACACACTAATACATATTAGAAAAACATTTAACTCCTGATTTTAAGTCTGCTCTGTGAAGATAACCTGTGTAAAACATGACAGTTTCTGTTAAAAACTACCCTAAAAAGACAGACTTTTCCAAGCCATCCTCCACTTTGGTGTACTCCAGATGAGATTTGAAGTACTGGCTTTTGTATCTCGGGCTGCGGATATATTCCAGGTAGTCTGGAGTTCCGGGGCAGATGACGTTGTCTGCCAGCAGGATGGTGCCTTTCCTGAGGAGGCCACACTCCTGATGAAAAAGCAAAGAGGGTGTCATGGCAGAAAATTCAAGAGTTTGATCTGTATAAAATGAGCTTCACAAACTTGCCTCCATCAGTTTTGTGTCAGGAAGGTACCGATCCTTCCAGTGATCCAGGAAAACCAAATCAAATGTTTCACACCAAATTGCTCATTCATTTTGGGGATCCAGTCACCAGAAGCTCCTTCAACTAACTGGACCTATAAAGAAGAAACACACACTGTCTTCTGACCTGCACACACTATGCGAATCATTGGTTTTCAGTTTATGTGGAGACATCTGGCTTTACCTTTTCCTTCAATCCTGCCCAAGCAATGACTTGTCGAGCAATTGCAGCAAAGTCTGGGTTAAATTCAAGAGTGATGAGCTTGGCGTGAGGGGGAAGCAGGCTGGCGATCCGCACCGTGGAGTAGCCACAGTAGGTTCCCAGCTCCAACACAGTGGCTGGGTTTACCTCAGACACCACTGAGTCAAGAATACAGCCTGTGGCCCAAAACAGGAAAAATAAATACCAAAACACACAGCGGTCAAGTAAGGTAATGATTTTACACATGAAGCACATAGTCATATAATGACAAATACCTTTCTCATCCCCCACATTCATGGCCCACTCCTTGTGTCTGCAGAAATCATCGATGGCTTTGACTACGCTGCGAGGGTCTCCTCTAGTGGCGTTCTTCTGTACTGCACTCAGGATCCGCTGAAGGGATCAAAAAAACAGTATCACTTTACAATAGGGCATTTTTATAAAAGGTGTCACTAACTACCCTTTTAATAACCATACGTAAAATAACTTCTGGGTTGCCAGGTTGTGACCCCATATTTAAAGGACAGATCCCATTTGTTGGTGTCCACCCTCTTGCTCTTCAAATTTAATTTAATAGGGATTTTATTAAGGAGATTCAACAGAATAGCAATAAAGAGCAATAATTATGTATGTAAGGCACATAATTATCTTTAAAAACATGTAACACTGTACTTGAGGCAAAAGGTACTTCCATCGACTACGGACAAGTGCTAATTATCTTTTTGAAATGAATTTCATTAACGGTGTTGAAAAGCATTAAATTCATTTTTACATATTTCATAGATAGTTACAGAATGAATGTGTGTTGTATAAAAAAGCTGGATGCTCTTTCAATATGGAATAAAGTCAAGTGTGTAAAAATGTGGCTTTAAGTCTTAGCAAAAATATTTTAAAAGCAAGCATAAAAAATAAAGGAAGTATAATGAGAAAAGGTGTTTGTGTTATTGTCCAATTTAAAAAAAAAGAGAGAGGCAATCCTGAACACGTGTTGACACAAGGCATATGTACGTATGGTTATTTTTCTTATTACTCTACCCTCAGCATGTTTGCTGAGGTTGCTGGTTTCCATCAGATCATCCCCAGTGTGAGCTGCTATCCCCCTGCACATTGGATTGAATGCATACTGTGTAGGCAGCACCTTAGGCAGTTGGTGTTTTTGTGGAACCAGAGCATCTTTTAAGTTCATCTGACTCTGACTCTGAGTTTGCATTTAGGTCTCATTCTGGTTGTCTTATACATGGACCTTTTCTAATGAGTTTATGTGTTTCAGTATACAGTCCTCCATCAGGTTTCCAATAAAGTAGTAAGGGTGTTATCAATAGATACTTTATTATGAAAGCGGCTGATAAGGATCCTAGTTAAAGTGGCTACTGTCTGAATTTAATAACCTAATGGCGGAAGGAATAAACCATTTGGAGTAATAATTACAATATGTATGAATTCATGTATAAATGATTGCTTTCATTTTATTATATTTTCGTGTATCTGTGGGTATAATCACCTGTACTGCCAATCTCCTGCTTCTTTCTCTCTCCTGAAACATCCGCCAATATCTATCTGGTCAATGAATTGAAGGATATACTGGTATATAGCATTATCAGGGACACTATGAAATTTAGTTTTCACTAACAATATTCTGTGGGGACTGATATTGTTTTGAAATCCTATAATATAGATTGATGGCGTTCACGCCAACTAGTATGTTGTTTTACACAGCCAACTAAAATATATTTCCTTTACCTCAAGTAAACATGGCTAAATTTAAGCACAACTTACAATTTCACTCTATCACTCACCACGTTGAATCAATCTTCCTTCACCATGTCTGTATGTGTGTTTGTGTGCGTTCAGGGTAACATTGCGCGGCAGAGAAACAATGATATGCAGCCTCCCTTAAAAGCCTAGTGCCCGAACGATTATTTTAAGCCAATTAATACAAATTATTTTGAATTTGAATTATTCTATTGTACTGTAAAAAAAAATTGGAATCTAATAATATTTTTTTTTATTATTGTGGGGGGTTGAAGGGACCACTTTAGGGTCGCTTTAGCCCCCCTAAAATAGGCCTAACAAAGTCCATCTGGTGAACTGCCCACCTTATGTCTGAACCCCATCTAGAAATCCACACCCAAATGTGCTCTGTGCTTTAGGTGCATATGGTTCCCCGGCATACAAATGTAAGTCAGATTATAAAATGTAAAGTTAAGGTTTGTATATATTCTGCTATTAGTATCTGTTCAGTAAAGTAAGTAAAATTTAACAAATTGTAATCAAAAGACATAGCTTAAAGCTTTTTCTTTTTCTTTCTTTTATTAAGGACAGATAAAGAACAAAAAAGAAGGAGCTCTTTTCAGGAAACAATGAACACGTGTGGATTCACACATTAGTACTCTTATATGCATACTTATTGTGTGTATGGGTGTATGCCTGTGTCAAGTGTTGTGGTACTCGAGATCGGTCTTGGTCTCAAAACCACTATTTGAAGGACTTGTTCTCGTTTCAGAATCGACCGTATTTCTACTCTCTTGTCTCAGTCTCAAACATAGAAGACCCTGGATTTTATTTCCAGACCATTCAATATCAATAAATTGCCTGTGCACTGTCTGATTTTCTTTGCTAACACCCTTAATTTGGATGTTACTGCTTCAAATGCAACCAATAATGTGACTCATTGCTAATTTAAAATAAATAAACAGTTGCAAATCTAATATGAAGGATCAAATATGGAAGATAAGGGTCATCCAGAAAACCTAATGCTTGCACACATGTTTTTTTTTTTGTTGTGTTAGGTGGATGGTACAACATGGAAAATGAACATTGAATAAAGATGGTTTAGATGATTTCAGCTCATAGTGTTTGTATGTTTTATGGGAATGTGGATCTTTCAGATCAGTTTGAGAAGTGCCTATGATCTTGTTCTACATTTTATTGTGTGTCATGTAGTGGCACTGGTCTTGGTCTTGACTTGGTCTTGCCTTCCCTTGGTCTTGGTCTCAACCCCTGAAAGTCTTGGTCTTGTCTCGGTCTCGATACACTCTGGTCTTGGTCATGAGTACCTGTGTCACATGCTGTAACTGTATGAAAGGTCAAGTAGTTAATCAAAGCGATATTGTTATCGGCTTCTACTTTTTATTGTGCATACTTTGTGCTTGTGTTATCAGTATTTTGCTGTACTTTGTGAATACCACCACCATGGCATTTTTATTGTCTCTGTGCTGTCCACTGATAGATATAATATGATACAATTTAACTTGAGTTTTTGACCATATACTTCAGTAGTCATTGTTAATGAGAGTAGATTATGTTTTGTTCTCCAGTATGGTAAAAGCATTTGGCTTGTCATTGTAGGAGAAGCACAGGTGTAACTAATAACAACTGAAGTGTCCCAGTAAACCAGCATGCACTATAGTTGGGCAGTGGGACACCTAAATAGAATGCATCAATTATGAATGGTATTAGTTACACCAGTGAAACGTCTATTGTTTCATGTTAAATCTATTCCTGACCTGCAGCTGACTGAGTTTTTTACATCACTCTGTGAAAGTGTGTGAAGTTTATCAACGTCCTCAATGTGGAACAAGAGGCCATGATTTAAAAAATGCCAGTTCGGTCCAGATTGAAATATCTCCACAATTGTTGGATGGATTGGTATGAAAGCTTGTACAGACATTCATGGTCCCCAGAGAATGAAGTCTGCTGACTATGGTTTTTCACTTATTTTTCTTGTAGCTCCATTAACATGCCAACATTTTTATTTACCTAATACCTGCAAAACTAATGACATTCCTCATCACCCTCAGCTGCACTTTGTGTTACGTGCTAATTAACTAATGTTAGCATGCTAACACCCTAAATTAAGATGGCAAACATGGTAAAAAAAAATTATACCTGCTCATCAACATGTTTGCATTGTCATTTTGAGCATGTTAGCAGGCTTACGTTAGCATTTCCCTAAAAGCACTGCTGTGCCAGCTTCACAGAGCTGTTAGCATAGCATAGCATAGTTAGTCTTGTTTAGTAATAATCATTAAAGGCTGATTTAATTTGTATTAGAGCATTCATAAAATGCATACTTTATTATAACTACAACTTTGCTGTACAAACATGCACTTTAGTGGTATTGACATTTTCTGGTGATCACTCAGTCTCCTCTACTTGCAGGATTACATCAAACCAATCTGGTGTTAAGGTGTAAGAGGTGCCCATGTAAGAGGGGAAAACTGTATATTAGCTTTTCCGCACTGGCTCCCTGTAAAATCCAGAATAGAATTTAAAATCCTTAATATGCCACTAGAACATGGCGCTCCCAGAATGCAGAGTTACTTGTGGTTCCTAGAATCTCCAAAAGCAGAATAGGAACCAGAGCATTCAGCTATCAAGCTCCTCTCCTGGGGTCCCTGTTTGGGTTCAGGAGGCAGACACCATCTCCACATTTAAGAGTAGGCTTAAGACTTTCCTCTTTGATAAAGCTTATAGTTAGGGCTGGCTCAGGTGAGTCCTGAACCATCCCTTAGTTATGCTGCTATAGGCCTAGACTGCAGAGAGATTTCCCATGATCTCACCTTCTTTTCCCTTCAGTACACGTTACTAACTCGACTTATTCCCCTCTTATAGTTTTGTGCTTTCTCGTCCCTGGGCGGTCTGTTCCTGCTTGACACTCGCTGCTACAATTATTAGTCCTATTATTCTTATCACTAATATTGCTGTTATTATTAGTACTATTATTCACTTTTAGTGATGTCTGTACCACTACAACCTTTAGTATTGCCTTACCCCCCAACCCCTCACTTCCCCCACCCCCAACCGGTCGAGGCAGATGGCCGCAAACCCATGAGTCTAGTTTCTGCTCAAGTTTTCCACCTGCTAAAAGGGAGTTTTTGCTTGCCACTGTCGCCAAGTGCTTGCTTGTGGTGGGAATTAATCATTAATAATATCAGAGTATGGTGTGGACCTGCTCTATATGAGAAATGAAATGAGATAGCTTCTGTTATGAATTGGTGCTATATACATCAAATTGATTTGAACTGAAGGCACACCTGAGGACGTGTGGACTGGGTCAGCATGTTCAGCATCCGATCCACAATGACATCATGCCAAATGAGTGCCAGTCCTCCGTGATACTGCACAGCAGCGGGGATCACCCATCTGTACAGAGCATACAGAAGAGCTGCTCCACCGGCACAGTTGTAAAGAAGATTCAGCCACATCCTGCAACCAAGACATGAGCATAAACATCAACACAACATGGTTAGATGGTGCTGCATTGTGGAAAGAGGCTGTGATAAATGAGCCGCAGACACACAGTGCAATAACAACACATCTGCATGAGATAAATGGGAGCTGTCATATCTCCCCTCCCTCCACCTCTCCCTTTGTGTAGGGCTAATGAGATGGGTGTTTATTATGCAGTGTACAATACAGTTACTGATCCTGTTTCCATTATCTGCTGCAGCTGCCAAGTCCAAGCTGCACACCCACACACACCTCAATGTGATGATATCACTGCTGGATATTATTTAATATCAATAAACACACAACACAGCGCTTTGTGTGCAGCTTTCCCACTCTCAGAGGCAATTAGTCTGCTTAGTATCTTGAGCACAGATGAACTGGGAAGAACAGAGCAAAAAGAAGGTGAACAACACAGCCGGAATCCTAAACAAGGACCCCTTTTGTGGGGTAGCAGTGAAGAGCATTGCTGGAAACGGCATTACCTTGCACTTTTAATGCAACTGTGAAAGACCAGTGGTGGTTGAGGTAATTCCTTTTGATTTGGAATTTGAGTTGCATGGCAACTGGCCCGGGGTTAAGAGCTGTGTCACAAAAGGCAGAGCACTGGGACTTTAACCTTTGCTTTGGCTTCATTCTAACGAAACGTTACACACAACCAGTAGATTCAGAAACAGAGCTGCAGAGTAGTCTTGGCATGGAACACTTGAAAAACAGACACTCAAGTTGCACGCTGTGCATGCTATCTAGCAGAATTCAATCTCTTTTTCAAACAAAGAATAGGAAGAAGAACAAGAATATATAATAAGACTCCATATATCCAAAACTTGTTCATTATTGAAAATATATATATATATATATTTTTTTTATGAAATGGCTTGAGAGAGGACAATCATCAGCAATTTTGTTATCCCAAGTGCACACATTCTTCAGTTAAAAACAGAAATTAAAACCAGACAGAGCCCAGGAAGAAACACTAAAAAAAAACATGTTAAAAAAAAAAAAATCCCCTCATGCATTCTGAAAGGGTCTCTCATTGAAATCGAACAGAAAATACGGCTTACATGTGTGTTCAGGCGAAGCTCCCTGTCCCTTCTCACCTCCTCTCGCCGCTGGAGGAAAATCTGAGTTTTCCAACAGCCAGACATATGCGTGTGTTTACATGAGACTAACTCCTCCCTCTTCCTTCCATCCCCCTCTCAGAGCTCTGCTGAATGTGAGCATGCCGGGAATGCACAGCAGTCCAACTCTCAGTGGTCACATGTGCGTACACACACACACACACACACACACACACACACACACACACACACTCAAGGATTGCAAAAAAAGATGGGGAGTAATTCCTGCTTGGCATTTCTTCAGGTTAACTGGGTGCTGTTTCATCCAGTAGCAGTGATATTAAGTATTTCAGTTCCATTTTGATTCCATTTTCACCTTTTTCTCCAAAGGTACCTTAAATGAAGTTACTATCGCAGAATGCAGTATTTTTTAATAATGCAACAAATAAAGTGCCCTTTTCTGTAGTGAGTCATCAGGGTAATCCTTCAAGTGGACATTTCTGAGGCTGTGAGTGATGTGTGAGTAAATCCACCTCATATGTCATACTGTAAACCCAAATAAGTTCAGAAAACTCAAAATATTTGTGGAACCTGATTACCTCAAACTTTTTAAGTAGTGGAAATAATATTTTGAGTAAACCTCAACTTAAATATAATACATTTCTAAAAAACCTTTAATTTCCGCATACTACACTACATTGATTCACTGATGCATATTAAAATTAAATTCCACTGATTCTTTACTCAATAAATTTAATTGTGGACAACTTATACTCTGAGGGAAAACTACTCAAAAAATGAATTGTGCTAGACTCAAATACCAATGGAAACTCGCTCAAAATTACTGCTAGTCAACTTGAAATTTACAAAATGCCCATTTTCAGATAGTACTCCTGAAAAATATGAATACAACTCCATTATTACAATTCAAGTTCCCTTTATTATTATCAAAACGTTCTGTCATTTGTACAGACAAAAAAAATAAGGCACATCTTGCATAAAGCTGAATTGACAAAGTAATTGACTGCTTGATCAGATAATTAACCAGCAACAATTTTGATTATCAATTTGTTTTCATTCTTTTTTTCAATAATGTTGTACATTCTCTATTTCCAGATTCTTAATGAGATATTTTGGTGTCAAGTGATAATAACTTGAATCTCTTGACCTAAATAAAATTTAGCATAATATAATATAATAATATAAAATTGAGCTTTAAATGTGTAATTTTATGGAATCATAGGCAAATAAAGATAGCTAATGAAGACAGTTTAAAGAAGTCCCACACTGTGCAAATTGTTAAGTCGGGTAGACGAAGTAATGGAACAATATCAGGGTTTCTGCAGGTTTCACCTGGTCAAATTTAAGACCATTATAAATGAAATTTAAAACCTATATCACGACTTTAAAAAAAGAAATGCACAAAGGAAATGCAGTACAAAATTACTTGCAGTGTTAATCAGTGTATTCAAATTAGGGTTGAGTGATGTCTAAAAAACTGGCATCGGACAATGTCAGCAATGAAACACCGGGATGCACCTGCTGACGTGAAAAATGGATCACCAGTGGGGAATAAAAAAAGAAAGAAAAAAGAGTAGAACTTAACCTACTGATGATGGATAAACTCAGGGGAGCAGACAGGGAGGCAATAATAAACTACACCCCAAAAGCTACACTTGCTAAAGATGTGTTTTCAGGCGGGATTTAAAAATGGAAAGTGAGTCAATGTTGCGGATGTCTGGTGGAAGAGAGTTCCAGAGACGAGGGGCAGAGCGGCTGAAGGCTCTGAACCCCATGGTGGTCAGACGAGCAGGAGGTACAGTGAGGTGAATAGAAGAAGATGACCTAAGAGTACAGGTGGGGTGTTAATATGAAGGAGGTCAGTGAGGTACAGAGGAGCGAGGTTATGAATGGCCTTGAAGGTCAGGAGCAGATTCTTGAAATCAATGTGGTATTTAACTGGGAGCCAGTGAAGCTGCTGAAGGACAGGAGTAATATGATTAATAGGAGGGGTTCCGGTGATGATACGGGCAGCAGAGTTCTGAACCAGTTGAAGTTTATGTATGGATTTGAGGGGAAGACCAACAAGAAGAGAATTACAATAATCAATGCGGGTGTGACCAGTGTGTGAACGAGAATGGTTGTACTGGTGGGAGAGACTGTCGGAGGCGTAAATGGAAGTATGCAGAACGAGTAATATTATTAATGTGAGCTTTAAATGAAAGTGTGCTGTCGAGGATCACACCCAGACTCTTGACCTGAGGGGAGGGGGAAACTGTGGAGTTGTCATTGGTGAGAGAAAAACAGATTTAGTCAAAGTGGATTTGGTGCCAATGAGAAGAACCTTGGTTTTGTCACTTAAGTTTGAGGAAGTTGCAAGAGAACAGGGATTTGTCATCCGCATAGCAGTGGAAATGGATGTTAAATTTACAAAAGATATGGCCAAGAGGAAGTAGATAGATGATGAACCGAAGGGGCCCCAGGACAGTGCCCTGGGGAACATCGATAGTGACAGGGGATAGCTCTGATTTGAAATGTATGAGTTGGATGAACTGAGTGCGGCCAGAGAGATATGATTTAAACCAGTCCAAGGGTGTGTGAAACCAATAGAGACTAATCTGTCAAGGAGGATGTTATGAGACATGGTGACAAAGGATCAAGGAGGATGAGAATAGTTAGTAGTCCAGAATCAGATGCCATGAGAAGATCATTGGTGATTTTTACCAGCGCTGTTTCTGTGCTATGGCAGGGACGGAAACCAGATTGGAATTGTTCATAGAGGTTATTGTCAGACATGTGCGCATGGACCTGATATAAGTGTGTTTTTTCAAGGATTATAGAAAGAAAAGGTAGGTTAGAAATAGAACGGAAGTTGTTGAAATTGTTGGGGTCTGCACCAGGTTTCTTAAGTATAGGACAGCTAATTTCAGAGACAAGGGAACAATACCAGAGGTGAGAGAGGAATGTATAATGGTAGTTATTTGGGAAGAGAGACAGGGTAAGCAGGCTTTTACTAAGTCGGTAGGAAGAGGGTCAAACTGACAAGTAGTTGGTTTCGGATTTCTAATAATGTCCAATATTTCAGCAACAGAGGGAAGCGTGAAACTTGAAAATGAACAAGAAAGAGGTGTCGGAAGAACTGAAGAAGAAAGACGGTCAGAGGTATTAGTAGTCAGTTGCTGGTGAATCCTGTGTAAAAAATGACATTAAGGAGTTACAGTAAGCAGATGAGTACAGATGAGGTGCGAGAGAGTCCGGTGGTCGTAGTATGTTGTTGACCATGGAGAACAGGGTTCTGGTATTACCTTTGCCTGAACTGATTATATTTGCATAATAGGTGAATTTGGCTGTAGAAAGACCGTCCTTGTAGTGGAGAATGTCCAGTTTTCTTGTAAAGGCGTTCCAGGCGACAACCTTTTACCTTGAGCTGGCATAGTCCCAAGAATTTAAAATGTTTTGTAGGCCATCATTGTAGTGAAAAACCAGATCATCGGTGTTGGAAAAACAGTTTATACTGGGGAGCCAGTCAATTTCAGTAGAGAGAGTGTTTAAATTAATGTCCTTGATATTTCTGAATGAAATGACACATGGCAGTTTTATTTTGGACAGTGTTAAGTTGACATTAAAAGAAATTAACATGTGATCAGAAATGGGGAGGTCGGCTGCAGTGTAACCATGAGGAGTGACACCAGAGCAGAAACCAAGTCCAAAACATGATCTTTGGAGTGAGTGGGAAAGTGAATATGTTGCGCCAATCCAAAACTGTCCAGGCAAGATGTAAATTCCCTTGTGTATGCATTAGAGGTATTGTCCATATGTATATTAAAATCCAGTATTACGTTAGGGGAGAGTGAGCAGATAAATGTGAGCAAAGCAGCAAATTCATTAATAAAGTCAGTATTGGCTTGGGTGGACGATAGACAGTGGCCACTATAGTTGGAATAGGACTGTTCAGCTGTGGGGTGATGGATTCAAATGAACCGTAAGAAGGTACAGAAACGGGTGAGATTTTCCAATTCTCGCGGTATATTATGGAGAGACCTCCCCTCTGCCCGAGTCACGGGGTTGACAGATGTAAACAAACCCAGGGTGAGTAGATTCATTCAGTTGTGAAAAGTCATTAGGTTGTTGCCATGTTTCAGTTAAACACAGAAAATCAAACTTACGATCACTCAGAAGATCCTGGAGGAGAGGACCCTTGTCCGTTAGAGCAACTAACTACAACTGACCAGTGAACTTGCAGGGCCACCCCTACCTCCTTCAGTCCCAGTTTCTCCACCTTTTTACTGATGTTAAATATAAAACATTCCTTCCTTCTTTTCCCTGACTCCCACTCCCATGCATTAAGTAGTACTATTTTTGAAGGGTGTTCTCCTTTATGTGCCCATAACTTAACAATATACTGCATTGCCAATTTCTCCCGTCGAATTGATAGTGGCATTTCCCCCATCTCTACCAGTAAAGCCAGGACTGGAGTTGTACAAAGGGCCCCTCAACATAGTCTCAGTGCCTTAGTCTGTATTACTTCCAGCCTTTTTAAATGTGTTTCAGCTGCTGTCCCATAACATAATCCAGTCTAGATCTTATCATTGCCCTGTAGATCATTAGTTGAGTATCTCTGCCTGCACCCCATGTACTACCTGAGAGGGAACTTATTACATTTATCACTTTTTCACACTTATTTACTATATTATTTATCTGCTTTTTCCATGTAAGCTTCTCATCAAAGTGCACAACCAAGAATTTGAACTCCTCTTCCCTCTCAATTGCTTGTTCATACATAAATAAACCACCACCTTCAGTTTTCTTATTACCAAATATTATGTACTTTGACTTATCTACTGAGATCTTAAATCCCCACTTTTCACCCCAACTAGTTACCTTGTTCAGCGCTACCTGCATTCGCTCAGTTATTTGTTTGATATTCCTGCCCCTTTTCCAGATGGCCCCATCATCTGCAAACTTCCATGAGATAGGAAGAATTCCCTCCTGCCATATGTAATTTATTAAGGACAAGATTTCCTCCAAAACCAGATCACTTAGATTCCTCACGATCTCATAGCTAATCCTGGAGCTGTTTTCCTCCCTTTTCCAATTGCCCTGTGTAATTCTTCTAATGAAAAAAATAAATTACACACATCAGAATTATCATGATTTACCTAAAGTTTGTCCCGATTTTGCTCTAATATCTCTTTTCTTTTCCTTATACCTGCTTCACCAATGTTAGCTCCGCTGTGAACTACTCTAAAGTTATTTTCACATAGTTTTGCTTTATCCAAATCATGTGTGGCAACCAAGCCCTCCTCCTCTAAAACTGGCATTTTCTTTTTTATATTGCTTCCTGACATACGGTGTACTGTCCACCATATATCTGCTACTGCTGTCTCTGCCCCTAATTTTCCACAATATCTTCTCCAGCACTCTTTTTTTGCAGTCTTAATCACTCTGCGTGCTTTGGCTCGCAGTCTTTTATACTCTACTGCTTTATCTTCTGTTGGATATTTCCTCAATGCTCTATACCCACGATTTCTATCTCTTACTGCTTTCTCACAGTCCTTGTTCCACCATGGTACACTAATTTTCCTTTGGAGTACTTCTTTATCGGGATAGATTCATTTGCACTCATCATCATTTCACATAAACTGTTGTTCCATTCCTCTACTGTCCCTTCCCCATTTACTTCCTCTATTTTTTATTGCACCTTTCAGATCTGCCTTACTATAATTAAAGAATTTTTGGTTGCCCTGTTCTTCACTCAGTATAGTCTTCCCAAACCTCAATAGTATTGGATAATGATCACTTCCTATTGTATATCTGTCCAAACAATCCCACTCTCCAACTCTTGCTAGTTCACTGGATGCTAATGCTAAGTCTATGCATGAGACATTTCCTGTTCTAATATCAAATCTAGCTGGTCTGCCATCATTTAAATAACTAATCTCCATCTGTCCATAAATTCTTCTATAGTGTTCCCATTAGTATCCTTTATTCTACTACCCCAAAGAGGGTTGTGAGAGTTAAAATCCCCACCCATATGACCGGGTTCCTTATTTGTTCCATAACCCTCTCTAACTCACATAAATTTATTTGTAAGCACGGGTTATAAAAGTTTGTTAATCTACATAGAACTTTTCCCATTTTGTTTGTTAGCTCCTCTGACAGTTTTAGCGGGTTTAAGGCCTGTCACTCTTATCTTTAAATTTAATTATCAGCTTAAATCCACCCTCCTCTTGTCAAACCTTGACATTTCCTCATGCTTTGGGAATCGTCCCTTTCACTCCCATTGTCAGATCTATCTCTTTTTCAGTTTGCCTGTCACCGTCCACGTGTGTAAGTGGACCGGGACAAAAAATCGGCCCTGCCATTTTTGGCCGAGGCGGTCCACCAAAATCGGTCGGACACCCCTCACCAATACACCATCAATCCATTTAGGGGTCAGATTATGGGTGTGATGAAACACGGACACGTGACATCGCACAAGACTGGTGTCCATGAATACAAGAAAAGAATATATTTAATAGACCTGCTATTATATAGAATATTTACAGTTGAAATATTTAATTGGGGGTCTGGGGGTCCTCCCCCTAGAAGATTTTGAGCATTAAACACTTTATTTCCTGCATTCTGGAGACATTTTCTGCACCAATTTGTGGTGGAAATGTCTTCATTTTTATAAAGGAAGCACAAAATTCAGGTGGCAATATGAAAATATAATAAAATGTAATGCAGTAATCAGTAGATTATTATTTTATTTTTTGGTTAACAAATGCTTTCAAAAGTGGTGGCTACATGTCCCCAGTGTCCCCAGTGTAAATGCTCCCTCCCTGCTCCCTCCCAACAGGCTGAGCTGCTCCATGCTTCCCGCTTCACCTCCACTCTCCTCCTGCTCACTTTCTCACTCGGCCCTGTCACTTTGTCACTCTGTTTCACTGTCTCACGCCTCCTCCTCTGCCTGGTAGGGGCTACAGCTCTTTTACTCTTCCAGGTGCCTGTGCCTGCTCTATGCAGGGTACTGCAGCTGACGTTGAAGCTGCTGCAGCCCCGTAGCAAACAGATCGGTTATCCAAATTATCCAATGGGCCGCTGTCCGTGCTTTATGGGCCGATCGTTGGCCTATAAAAACAGTTACATAAATAAATAATTTACGTTACACCAGCCCCAAAGGTACGTCAGCCCACCGGGCATTTGCCCGGTATGCCAGATTATCTGTCCAGCCCTGTGCGTACCTCATCTTTTGGACCTCATCACAGCTGGCCTGAACGTGCTGCAGAGCCTGAAGGATCGGGGTCTGAATGAAGACTGGCAGAGACAGACACAACCAATCAGCTTTCAGTTATCAATCCCACCTGAAGCGATCATTAAGCCTGTGTGTGTACTGACAGCTGTTCTTGGTGTTGCTCAGGCTCAGCCTCAGGTTTGCCATGGGCTCCAGGATCTATTCCAGGGTGAGCTGAGCCAGTTTACTACTTGAACTGCAAAGACTGAGGACGGAGACACAACCGCTGTTCAACAGGTACCCAAAGACCGTCCTCACTGTTAAAGATAATTATTGTGAGCCAGGTTCAGGTGTGAAGAAGTTTCGGAGACTGATGAAGATTTAACATAGCATTGTTTATTGAGCCCGGCAAAGGAGTCAATGCCAGCATACAACATGTGAACCTGTCAAATGCCAACATCAAATCTGAAGGATGACATCTGTTGGTCCCTTTTATGTTTCTCTCTTCCCCCTAGTGTCCCCCTTCGTTTCTCTATTAGGTCATCTTTCACCTAGAACAACTGATCTATCTGATGTCTATCTGATCTGACTCCAATGCTTCGTCATATTGAAATCTATCACTATCCATGAGTTGTACTCTAATCTGTGGAGCCAGTGAGTTCTTGTAAACATTCTTGTAGGACTCAGCCTTGTAAGATTCCCAGAGAACACTGATATCTGCTAGCCTGATGCCTGAGCAACTGACTCTAACTAATCAGTCTATTGTTGTCTCCCTGAAAAGGACAAGTACATGTGAGAAATACCCAAAGCTATAGTGTCAGAAAACACTTATGAGGTCAGCTAAATTACTCTAAACTAGACCTGTCTTACCTTTCCCTGTTACATCAACAAAGCCCCTTAAGAAATATTCTCAACACTCACCTCTGTCCTCATCTGTCCGTCCTCACCTGTCTCAATCTCACCTGTCTGTCTGGTCTGTCCTCACCCGTCTATCCTCATATGACTGTCCCCACTTTTCTGTCCCCACCTGTCTGCCCGTCCGTCCTCACCCGTCCCTGTCTGTCCTCACCTCTGTCCTGCCACCTGACAACTTAATGTTGATCTTTTCATCTGCTAACTTTCACCGTCACTTTCTGCCGCTCTCTCACATTCACTCATCCTTTGAAGAACGAGGAGAGGGAGACAGCCAGCATCATTAATGGTTGTGTGAAATTTTAATAGTGGCTCTCATTCATTAAGCAGCAACAGTAGGCTTCAAATACATTGCTAGAGACTGGTTTTAAGCCCTAAGATCTGTTTTTCCCATCCAAGAACTGATAAGGTTGCACTTCCCCATAGCTGAAGAATAAATCCGTTTTATATCTGTGGTACAATCTGAAAGAGACTTACGGCAATAACACGAAAGTTGCCTGTTTGTCTTTTGTAGTCGTAATACAGCAAATTATATTTGGACCGATTTGGAAAAGCGACAGGAAGAACTACAACACCATGGGAGGAAAAAACATTCTTGAGCCCTGCGGGGCCATTTCAATGAGCATTAGAGGAAAATAAATACCCGTTTAAAATTATTTAAGACCTAGAACACAAACATTAGCGAATTTAAGACTTTTTAAGGCCTTAAATTTATAAATTTTAGACAGAGATCTCCCTGTCTGCTCCCCTGAGTTTATCCATTAGCAGTAGGTTATGTTTTATAAAGTCACCGAAAAGACAAAGAACTCTTTTTTTTTTTTCACCGGTGATCCAT